>NW_018471279.1:0-697 GCF_002113885.1 Mizuhopecten yessoensis
CCAGCCCCTATTACTGCTACTGTTTTCATATTCTGGAAATGAAGTCTTCTCTTTGCTGGTGAATTAATTTGTCGCGATAATGTAACTCCGGAAACGATATTGAAGTCGTATGTGATGACCCCGATTTAAAATTCCTATTATACCGCATACCGGATACGGGGCATACCTCTGCCTCAACATGCGTAGACCTTGTCTTTTTATTTTTAGCTAATTGCTTGCATATTATGGCAACATTCATGTATTAGTTCGAAGATGAGCGGATTCTGGTTATTTTTATGTAGGTCACGGGTACTTCCTCCATTCAGCTTGAACGACACTTTTTGACAATCCATTTTCATATTTACGGATTTCAGTTAAATAACTAAGGCAATATTTGAAAGTGTGAGTCGGAATCAGTGCATATGCATTAAGTACACGTACGCCTTCTCAGTTCTGATTGGTTCACGTTTCTGGTTCTTTATCATTGAGATATATAAATTTTCGCACAATATCTTTCTAAAAAGTACATTTGTTTTGTTTTTAACAATAACTTATGTATTGTTTTGAAATGTTAATGTCAAGGCCTAGTTCGAAGTACTGTTTAATGAAGTTGTAGGTACTGATCGGTTAATACCTTTTCATGGTTATTGACACATGTTACACCATACCATCGGATGTGTTTAGATAACTGATATTACACAATAATACACAGATAGCT
>NW_018471280.1:0-697 GCF_002113885.1 Mizuhopecten yessoensis
CACACCCCACTCCCCAGGGATCTCCACCAGATCAATCCTTACCTAGTTCACATCGGTCTATGATGTAAGGGTTGGCATACTCCCCACAGAGTCGGTTTATCCTGTCGGAGCCCCAGCCTGCTGGATATACCACTAATCCAAGGACGCTTAACAAACCTGGAATATATAAACACTTCATTTAAATATATGTGGAAAATGAAAGTAAGAAATCATCTAAACTAATTAGTAGAGAACATGAGTAAAATGAAAGTTAAAAAAAAATACAAAAAACAAAAAGCCAAATGGAAGGCATTTGATTCAGCAGTACCCAGATGCTTACCTTCATGGCAAATTTTGTTGAAATATCATTCAAATGTTCAGAAGAAGTATGCTTTTAAATCCATCAGCATATTTTCTAACCATATCATTATACCCGAGGGTGCTTCCAACCTTATACAGCTGATATCCATCGCATACATGTATTTCAAGAGAAGTTGCTTATGCAATATGGCCAAATGACCTATTTTTTACCCAATTACCCTATGTAAGGGTGGTAACCCCTATATTTTTTACCCAATTACCCAATTTAAGGGGGGTTACCCCTATATTTTTTACCCAATTACCATATTTAAGGGGGGTAACCCCTATATTTTTTACCCGATTACCCAATTTCAGGGGGGTAACCCCTATATTTTTTACCCAATTACCCAATTTAAGG
>NW_018471281.1:0-697 GCF_002113885.1 Mizuhopecten yessoensis
CCAGTTTATTGAGATCCTCTTGTAAGTGGTAACTGTCTGTGTCTGAAGCTAGGGTAAGGTATACTATTGTGTCGTCGGCAAAGAGTCTAACCCTCGAGCGAATTCCTCCTGGCATATCATTTATGTAGAATAGGAACAAACTGGGTCCGAGTACTGAACCTTGTGGGACAACTGTCCGATGGCTTGCCAACAAGGCGAGATATGCCATTGACATCAATGCTTTCCTACACAAAACTAACATACCACCGTGTGTTTGGTACAAAAGTAATGTTATCATAATCCATTTTTTTTTTAAATACAAAACTGTGCATAACCTTTCTTCTAATTATAGCGCGAACCGCGTAGGGACAATGAAACAAAAAGGGACACTCCTGATTATAGTTATAAATATCGGCTTTCCTATCTCACAGAGAAGTAGCATATTTATCAATGTAATCATTGTGGCGACTATGAAATTTGTCTATATTCTTCCTCAATGACCTGCTTGATTATACCTCTAGTGAAATTCTGTAATCTTATTGGTCGGAGTAAGTTGTTCATTTCACACTGTCACACTGGCTTTAACATTGAGTCAATTGAAGGGTGATTCCCAGCGCCCTAGCAACGGGCGACAGTGTAAGGTTCGTTTCAGCCGCAATGTTTTTTGCACTGCGATTCATCGCACATGTACGTCCATAGACACTCCATGTCGCTACAA
>NW_018471282.1:0-697 GCF_002113885.1 Mizuhopecten yessoensis
GAGGAGGCAAAACACTGGAAAGGTACACACGCACATACACCTAAATGTTTGGTAAAACGAAAGATAAATCATGGTAACCATTTTTGAGGAGTGGAAGTATGAAATATTTGTTTACCAGTCAAAGCTGTAATCTATGAAACTATTTTCATTCAGGTATAGAATATTGTAAGTGATCAATTTATATTTCAGCCACAGAGTGTCGAGAATGGCTTATCCACTTCTCTGTGCCAGTATTGAAAGGCATACTGGAATCAGAAGCATTTGTTCACTACTGTCTACTAGTGACAGGAATGGCTCTGCTAACAAAGGAGAGGATAACATCAGAAGATATCTGTTTTGCTGAAGAAATGCTTCTGGACTTCTGCAGGATTTTCCCTTCCATTTATGGTAATTTTGCTCATTCTTTTGTAAAAAAAAAATGTGTTTTTGTCAATATACCAGAAGAGAAGAGTATCTTTTTTTGTGCATTTTACAAAGTGTTTCCAATATTTATCTTGTGAATAAAAAATTTAAAACACATCATTTGTATTTCAGGTGTCGAGAAACAAACAATGAACCTTCACCTCCTTCGGCATCTGCCGGACTGTGTAAGGTCATTTGGGCCATTGTTCCATTTTTCATGTTTTGGGTTTGAATCAATGAATTCTCATCTCAAAAGCATGTTCCATGGCACTCGACATGTCAACAGTCAGGTGAG
>NW_018471283.1:0-697 GCF_002113885.1 Mizuhopecten yessoensis
GGAATTATAGTGACCTTTCGGGGTCACGCTATTGTTCATGACGTCGTTTTATGACGTTTTTGGGTCATTCAGGATCATTGACGTCACTAACAATGGCCATCCAGGCTTCATATGCAAATAAGAAATGTTCGGACAGTTTACAACTTTACTAGATTTTTTACGGGTTTTGGGTAATAAGCAAGAAATAGAATCCATGCCTGATGTGCGGTAAGGATAATATGATTCAAACACTCGGGGTAAAATATTAAACAAAATACCCTCGGCAAAGCTTCGGGTCTCCTGCTCAATATTTCATCCCTTGAGTTTGAATTGCCTTATCCATACCTCACATCAGGGGTGGATTCTATTAATCTTACACGGGGTAAGGAAAGACAGCTGACACGCGCTATGACGTCATAATAATGGATTTACGACGTGATGTCATTTTATTGTTCCCCTGATGTCATACAATTGTTGTGAATCGGGAATCATTCGTCTCAACCGTAAGACTTTGGGGTTTGCCAGAAGAAAATGATTGATGTTTATTACGCTGGAATTTGTTTATTTGTATGCATGCCAGAAACAAAACTTCAAACATGGATCTGTTTCATAGACAAGTTTATCTCTACCCTCGTGTAAGAGTTTAACCAATAACATTGTTATAGGTACATGATAACCCCTCCTCGGTCATACAAAACATGACAAGCTGTACCAATAA
>NW_018471284.1:0-697 GCF_002113885.1 Mizuhopecten yessoensis
CCTGAATAATGGCATCACGGTTACCAATAGGTGTTAATACCAGATTTAAAATAGCCACGCTGTGTTCTACTGAGGCATTTGTGGACTAATACAAATTCCACAAAAGCGATTGTTACTTAAAAAGTATTTCTGTTGCATAACGAATATAACTTTGAGGTGACCATCATTCTCCTGAATTATTGAGCGCATTTCAACTTCTTCGAAAAGAACAAGTAGGCAATATGGCCACGTGTATCCTTTATCTAACACGTTGCTTACCTTGACATCCATATTGACGCCAGAGTGTTCAAAAACTATGCAACAATAACTTCCCTTTGCCTCCTGTATTGTGTTGGACACATGGCATTTCTCTGAAATGAAAAAAAAACCCGATTGCTGAAATGGATTGCGTTTAGAATTATTTAGAACAGTTGTTATCGTCATTCCGTATGACCTTGGCGTCTACGTTTTCCTTTTTAAACATTTCCTGAACAGCTTAAGCTTAATAGTTTAACCATATATATTATAAGAAGTAGCAGTTGATCAAAAGGGCTTATTACAGACCCGTACACGTTGGCTGTTCCACCTTTGACGCAAACAGTACGGAGGTGGTACGGAAACGGTACGCAAGTGCTACTAAAACAGTATGGAAACAGTACGCAAGTGGTATGCAAACGGTACGGAAGTGCTACGGATGACGCTTACAAAAGGTAATGTA
>NW_018471285.1:0-697 GCF_002113885.1 Mizuhopecten yessoensis
AAGAATTTGGATGAGAATCTAGCAATTAATTTATTATGGCCTTACCTGTTCTATTCTACTGGGTCACTAATTTATGCATAAAGCACTAAGGTGCTAATGCACATATCAGGTAGATTCCTATATTAATGATTTCTAAAAAAATAATATCCTATATATATACTTGTACTAATTATTTCTGAAAAATGGAGCAAGCCCAACCGAGTTTTATATTTACTGGCAGTAGAAGCGATAATTGCTGTAATCTGTCAGCTGGAACCAATTTAGCCTAGGAAAATAGTAATGTTATATATACATGTGCATTACTCACACACTCCAGTATTTGTAGGCGTACAGAGGATAATGCGTGACAAAGTAAAACCTCAATATAATGTCCCTTGTTCAATTTGTCACCTTGTTTACCGCCAACATATCTCAATGTCAATTTTCCTTGTTTTTTTTAAAGAATTCCTTTATACTTTTCCCTCAATTTATCGTCAATCCTCTTTATAATGACAACATTTCTCTGGCTAAATATTGGCAGTATAACAAGGTTTAAGCTAGACACCCCAAACGGATTTGGTTTGTTGGCATTTCATGGCCATTAAAGCTCGTTTTATCACATGATTTATTTGAAATAAAAAAAATCGGTCTAAAAGGAACTATGATTATATAAACTTTATTTATTTTACAACAATTATGAAACAAGGTATTTCAACTT
>NW_018471286.1:0-698 GCF_002113885.1 Mizuhopecten yessoensis
CTAATATACCATATACAGGATTGTAAGACATTGGGCAATACTACTGATATCATATACAGGATTGTAAGACATTGGGCAATACTAATAATATACCATATACAGGATTGTAAGACATTGGTCAATACAATTAATATACCATAAACAGGATTGTAAGACATTGGGCAATACTGCTAATACTATATACAGGATTATAAGATATTGGGCAATACTACTGATACCATACACAGGATTATAAGACATTGGGCAATATTATTAATATACCATATACAGGATTATAAGACATTGGTCAATACTATCGTTACCATATACAGGATTGTAAGATATTGGGCAATACTACTGATACCATATACAGGATTATAAGACATTGGTCAATACTATCGATACCATATACCGGATTTTAAGACATTATTCAATACTACTGGTAACATATAGGATTATAAGACATTGGGCAATTACTGATACCATACAGGATTATAAGACATTGGGCAATACAATTAATATACCATATACAGGGTTATAGGACATTGGGCAATACTACTGATACCATATACAGGATTATAAGACATTGGTCAATACTACCGATACCATACACAGGATTTTAAGACATNATTGTTCAATACTACTGGTAACATACAGGATTATAAGACATTGTCCAATACTACTGGTACCATACAGGATTATAAGACATTGGTCAATAC
>NW_018471287.1:0-698 GCF_002113885.1 Mizuhopecten yessoensis
CCTTGGCCGCTCTATCGTATACACCGAAATTACATACTGTAAACATGGCTACATCAAGTAAGTTAATATATACTATCATGTATTTTATATATATTAAAATGTATTTACATGGACATATTCATAAATTATGAAAAACAAATATTTTTTTGTCAAATATTTGCATACTACACGAATGCGATTAACACATGTATACATAAATACATATATATATATACTTTATTTCACATCGTGTACATTGTCAACAAACATAAGCTGGGAAGAGCTTTCATTAAGACACCGCTAAGGGAAACAATGTTGTTTTTGTGATGGAGGATAACAAGTAACCCTAACAGTTATCTCTCTCTTTTTCCTGCCACTGCTGGGAATCGAACCGAAATTCTTGGGAGAGTGAGTGATCTGAAGATCACGCTAGATTGCACACAGTAGTAATGACTGTGCGTGTTAGCGATCACGGCTACAGAGGCACCCACACATGTACCCGAAAAATCCATGCAATCAATACACCAAATACAATCTTTGTAAAAATCTTTTGTTTTCGGAAATATACTCATGATTAACAAAATAACATATCCTAAAACAGTTTTTTCATTATCGGTATTAATACGGGTTCGTGAACGATACACGTCAAAGAGAGACACCAATACACAACCTTCTATGCGTCTGTATTAGTTATTTTAGTCACGAGTATCAAACAAAAG
>NW_018471288.1:0-698 GCF_002113885.1 Mizuhopecten yessoensis
CTGGTTTATGATGACTATATCCGGTTTATGATGACTATATCTGGTGTATGATGTCTATATCTGGTTTATGATGACTATATCTGGTGTTTGATGACTTTATCTGGTTTATGATGACTATATCTGGTGTTTGTTGACTATATCTGGTTTATGATGACTATATCTGGTTTATGATGCCTATATCTGGTGTTTGATGACTATATCTGGTTNATATCTGGTTTATGATTCTATATCTGCTTGATGATGACTATATCTGGTGTATGATGACTATATCTTGTTTAAGATGACTATTTCTTGTTTATGATGACTATATCTGTTTAATGATGATTATATATTGTTTATAATAATAATAATAGTCTTTATTTATACTCGATAATAACATGTTGAGTCACCGATTCTTCTCACATATGGCCGAGAACATATATACAAGTATGTACAACATGGATAATACGTTACAAATATAAGAGATAATGCAAAACACATACATTATAAAGATATATTGCATACATATATAAAGCTGTACTGCTTTTCAATTGAGTAATTAATTATATAACTACATTTAATTACAACACATATTTCAACCATACTGTTATAGTAACACACGCTGCTGAAACATATTGGGAAAGTCGTAATGTCCAGGTCAGGCCGAAAGAGGTGTTTTTTTTTGGCTTTATACTAGTAGTTTAAAATCGTTTCTGCAG
>NW_018471289.1:0-698 GCF_002113885.1 Mizuhopecten yessoensis
TTAACCAGGACAGGGGTAAACGTTAACCCTATCGTCTAAGGAAAAGCATTTGGTTCCACGGTCCCTATAACAAATTGATTACATGGTACGTGGTTTTAGTTTTGACGCCTCGGGGAAGGTTAGTAACACCTTTTTCTACTTATTTGGTGTCACGAGTGTGTTTGGTCTTTAAGTCTTACACCGTACTCTCCTCAAATTGTTCACATATCGACTATCATCAAAAAGAATAGACTAAACACAAATCAGTGTCATCAATTTATTAATTATGCTGTGATTATTCTTTTGATATGTAGTCATGGTTTTCAATATTTCTTTTTCTAAAATTTAGATTGAAATTCGCCTACCATGAGAGCAAACAGTACTCGTGGAACAGTCTACAGGGTCATTGTAATGTTTGCTCCTCCGATGATACGAGATAGGATAAGCTACACATGGCCACTTATTCAACTACAATCATACACGCATGGTTTCAGTTCTTTCTGCTGGCGGCTTATTTCCAACCAAACGGTTCTTTTCATAACAAAACTCTCATTTTATAAGTATATTTTATTTCCGTACATTTTACAGTCACAATCTTTCCAGTCGCATTATCTTTTCTTAATTATCAATACAGTTACTAAGATTTCATTATAATATATATCTTAGAATATATCTCCATGCTGAATAGTTTGAACATGAGGCTCTATAAAGTGAGATGT
>NW_018471290.1:0-698 GCF_002113885.1 Mizuhopecten yessoensis
TGGTAGTACATGTATATAGATTTCCCCCTGTTAATGGTAGTACATTTATATTGATTTCCCCCTGTTAATGGTAGTATATGTATATAGATTTCCCCCTGTCAATGGTAGTACATGTATTTAGATTTTGCCCTGTTAATGATAGTACATGTATATAGAGTTCCCCCCTATTAATGGTAGTACATGTATATAGATTTCCACCTGTTAATGGTAGTACATTTATATAGATTTCCCCCTGTTAATGGTAGAACATGTATATAGATTTTCCCCCTGTTAATGGTAGTACATGTATTTAGATTTCCCCCTGTTAATGGTAGTTCATGTATATAGATTTTCCCCTTTATAATGGTAGTACATTTATTTAGATTTCCCCCTGTTAATGGTAGTACATGTATATAGATTTTCCCCCTGTTAATGGTAGTACATGTATATAGATTTTCTCTTGTTAATGGTAGTACATTTATATAGATTTTCCCCTTTATAATGGTAGTACATGTATTTAGATTTTCCCCTGTTAATGATAGTACATGTATATAGAGTTCCCCCCTATTAATGGTAGTACATGTATATAGATTTCCCCCCTGTTAATGGTAGTACATGTATATAAGTTTTCCCCTGTTAATGGTAGTATATGTATATAAGTTTTCCCCTGTTATTGGTAGTACATGTATATAGATTTTCTCCTGTTAATGGTAGTACAT
>NW_018471291.1:0-698 GCF_002113885.1 Mizuhopecten yessoensis
AGTATGTCAAATTTACCTAATTTAGGTAAACAGAATATTTCTGCTGGTGTATTTCAAATATTGAGAAGTAGGTCACACTGACCTGATTTGGTCGGACGATGAACGCATAGGTACACGAGATCATTTTGGTACTTCGGACAAAGAAATGGTCCGTTTTCAACGGGTAAGATTTAACGGGTAAGTTTTCAACGGCCTACACGTGGAAAATTTACCTCTTATGGGGATTTTCAACGGGAGAGTCAGTTTTCAACGGCTCACCGGTTCCATATTCAACGTTGAAAACTGACTCCGGTTCTATTTTCAACGGGGATCAATTTTCAACGTTACACCGGACTAACGAGGTTCACACGCACTGCATGTATATACAAACCTTAGTACTCGAACGTACGAGGTTCCACTACAGACACACACATCCTAAACTCTCTGATATGCAATTTAAGAAAGTCCTTTAGAAATGTGAACTTGTAGATTACTTCACAAAGAAAGACTTCTCTTTGTGAATTTTAAGGATAAATATCTATATAAGTATCTATCTTTCTGTGAAATAAGTAGTTTATGGTCAATTTAAGCTAAGCCATATCAGCTTAAAGAAAACATGCAGACATTTATAGTCCTAGAATTTACAAATAGTTCACTTTAGCCCGAACAAAATCATAAAGCTGTAACGCGCTGGATCGCGGAATTTTCGTTTCCAAAAA
>NW_018471292.1:0-698 GCF_002113885.1 Mizuhopecten yessoensis
AATAAAGACGGGGTATAACTTTGATAAAAACAAATCTGAAAAAAAAACCGAGTAATGTGAACTCAGCCAATAGTAGTTGATCAGCTGTTTATCAGTTGTCGTAATAAAAAAACGGACGTTATGGTAGGTAAGAAGCACTAAAAGATAATTCACCGATGTTTTGTCGCAAGCAGGGGGACAGGATACTTAATACAGATGAAATTAAAAACTAGTCTCAGTGTCCGTCTCTGTCTCCGTGCTAGGTCTGCCTCAAAATGAGAAATGTCTAATATAAGGGGGCGTGTTGAACCCTAGTTGTATGACGCATTACTGTATACACGCATGGAGACATTCGACAAGGTATCGATATGTATTATATATTTTCGTGTTCGATTTGTAAAAAAGATTCAATATATATTTGATCCGTAACTACGTTTACATATGTACAATAGTTTATGCATAATATGTAAAAGTATATGACAATTACGCAGAAAACAATTATTAAGACCACATGCATTAGTCTTGATTTTGTAGTTGTTAAGCTGAACGTTCACAGCTTATATTACAAATTGTATCGCGTATGTTTTCAAATTTTTGATATTTAAATTTAAATTTTGTAGCTTGAATTGTTGGCACAATAAACGGTTCAATGATTGGCTGCCGTTGACAGGGTCAAGGTTTCTGAGGCTGTTCATTGATTGGTCAAGTGATCAGAGATG
>NW_018471293.1:0-698 GCF_002113885.1 Mizuhopecten yessoensis
CGAATATTTGGGGATAAACGATCAATATCGGAAGAAAATATCCATAATTGAGATATTTTAGGGTCAAGGAGGGTTCTGATTAAATTTCTGCTACAAACTAGCATAAGTTTTGATAAAATAGACTTTTGAAAATAATATCCAAATAAATAGCGTCGCACGGCACGTAAATTTGTTACATTAAAAAGGTCCAGGCCATGTAACGATAATCGGCAGCCAATAAAGCTTAATACAGTTTAATTGTCATGAAAAGTATTATCGAATAAAAACTGTATACATTAAAAGCACTACTTTGTATTGAATGACAGTTTCTTGGGCCGTTTTCCCACAAGTGTCCCGTTTCGGGTTTCGGGTACTGTACCGATTTGGGTACAGTGACGCAGAGACGTGATATACGTCTCTGAGTGACGGTAGTATTTAGTGTCTGAAATCGAAAATCTTATCTGAGATAATATTTTATTATTCTTTATTTGTCGAAAAGAAAACATAGGCTAATTTTTATACGATTTCTTTTCACTAAGCCTACAGAGCTAGAGCTAGAGCTCTCCACAAGTTAAGGCCCCTAAAGTTAGACGATTGCGCGCGGGAACTGGTTTTTACCGGGTGTCGCCACCTGTTGTTGTGTTGCGCGCGAATGCGAAAGAAGCTAGCGTTTTACCGGAGAGAGAAGTAAGGCGATCAAACGTTGTAAGTACTTAATT
>NW_018471294.1:0-698 GCF_002113885.1 Mizuhopecten yessoensis
TAGTGTTACCTGGCCGACTCTTACGATCCTCGTGTGTTACAGATATGAGACGTTTTCCCGTTGATTCACAGGTATGTGACATTGTTATAAGACAATGGGGTATCTATCCGGATGAAATACAGCTCGTACATACTCGAAAGACATTTGTAATGTCGGCTTTCTCACCGAACGGAGAATGGAATTTAGATAAAACATCAGTATCTGAGTTCATACATTTAGAATCTCCAAACAATGGCGTTGTCTTTTCAATTCATATAACGAGGAAGTCCATGTTTTTCATCATCTACCTAATAATGCCGGTTCTCATCCTGTGTTTCCTGAACCCGTTCGTGTTTCTGTTTCCTGCCTCCTCAGGGGAGAGAATATCCTACACAATCACCATGTTCCTGTCACTGGCCGTGTATATGACACTTATCGGAGACAACCTGCCCAAGGTGTCGGACAACATGGCGGGGATGACGTACTTCCTGCTCTTTGCTTTGATATACAGTGGGCTACTTATACTGCTTACTATATTTACACTACGATGTGAAGCTGTTTCTGACGTATGCNTCTGACTCGCTTTATTCATAAACTTGGGATCAACCAACAAGAATCAGATGATACTCTGAATACCAATGAAACAAGAGAAGAATATCTGGATAAGAAAGAAAGTGAGAATAAGCTAACGGATGACGTGTTTGGTTGTGTGCACAAGG
>NW_018471295.1:0-698 GCF_002113885.1 Mizuhopecten yessoensis
GTTTTCCTTGGAAATTCATCTGTCCGTTTCCAAAGAGAAAAAACATTTGCCATGAATCATAACGTCACAATGGAAGATGACGTCGCGAAGCAATGTTATATGACGTCATGATTAAATGATAGACCAATGAAATTACGTCCAGAATGTTACTCACTAGTGGGTATCCAAAAATGTTTACCAATGATTCGGTCGTAGGGAAATAGTGGTTGTGTGAGATATATAGTTCCAGACGGTTTCGTTGGGTTTATGATGTGTTTTTAACAATCTATAAAATTGGACTTTTTATCTGACGTCACGACATTATATCAGTGATTACTCAAACAGTATGATGTAGTAAAACCAAAACATTTTTGAGTTATTAGTTTTATTAAGACCATGTACAATGGAAATATAAATAATGAATAATATTTGAAAATTAACTTACCTATTAGCTGTTGATACGTTTCTAGTGATTCTGTTATCAGGGTACACGTCTTGTTTNGAACTCCGAACCACCGGTTTCACATGTACGGGTGTATTATTTTGCAACTGATACGGATAAGACATGTCTTTGGCTGCAAGCTTGAAGACCGTTCAGTTGGTCCCGGTTTTGCAGCAGTATTGCTTTGTCGATGCTTATAAGATCTCAATGGATCATGGCTTTATAGACCTGATCTGTCATCATTAATGGTTGTGAATTTTCTAGAAGGAATCTCGTT
>NW_018471296.1:0-698 GCF_002113885.1 Mizuhopecten yessoensis
TCACCCGAACAATAAGAGGTGACTACATATTGAATATATACCACAGCTTCTATTTATAGAAAATAGACATACTAATAAAAACATGCCCTTACCAAATGCTATGCATTTATAGCTATCAGCAAGAGCATGTTTCGCAATTTAAATATTAGTTCATTTGAAGTTGGAAGTCTAGTCCCCTTCTGTATCCAATTATAAGCCACTCCCCGCTCCCCTTCTGGCACAATAGTGCAACATGTCAAATATATATATGATTTTTAGCATTGATTTTTAAGCATCAAAAGCACATAAAGAGGGAGGTGATTTTAGTGTAATACTTTTAAAAAACTTCATCTTAGTAGTTTTTATAGTGTCTTATTCCTGGGCACTTTTTTTTATGTACAAAAGTATGTTATCAGACTTCTGGAAAACATTTACAGAGAGAGCTTATAAAGAAAAGAAAGCGGTTGCTTTTGAATTCATATTACGTTAAAGTGCAACTAATCGTTCTTTTATCTAAAGAAAATCATGATGTAAAAAATAGAAATATTTTTTAGCAATACTGAAGTTAGACCAGTTTTTTGTTTATGGTCTTTAACGTCTTATTCAGTGTTGCTTTTTTTATGTCTTAATTTGTGTAGTAGTCCGTATAAAGAACATTGATTCTTTCATCATCTACAATATCAAGCTGCTTATTTGAATATTTTACTGCTTCTTTAATG
>NW_018471297.1:0-698 GCF_002113885.1 Mizuhopecten yessoensis
CTGTACTGGTTCACATATCTACTGTACTGGTTCACATATCCAGTTTAAAATAAGAAATGCCCAATGATTAAGGTTACAAAGCTGTTATTGTCTCCCATGAACCATATAACATTTTAATCTTATTTTCTCGTCTATTGCAGGGGTCCAGAAAACCTTTGAGTTTGTGGGTGATGCTCCTGGTATGGTCAGTGAAAGTTTGAACAGCTTGACCAAAACTGTCAAAAAACAACTCAAGGATTAGTGAACTGATGTGTGGCATCCTAAACAAGTGATATGTGTGTTGACAGAACAGACAATATCCACAAAGGATGATACAGACAAATGTTCAATTAGTGTATTTGTCGTTTTATTATTTATATCCTGTTATGTTTTGTAAAGAACAATTGTGAATAAATTAATTGTGGAATGTACACATGTTTTGAGGTTAATTTGTTTTAGATTTCAAAATATTGTATCAAACTCATAAAAAAAATACCACAAAAAGTATGACTAGTTTAGACTAGACTCAAATTGTGCTTTCATTAAGCATACAACCATGCAATTATATGTATTATAAAATAAACTTTGTTCCATGAAAGATGTGTTTGGTTACACTTTGTCATCACATCAGACCATGGCTGTCCGTGGTTACACTTTGTCATCACATCAGACCGTGGCTGTCAGTGGTTACACTTTGTCATCACATCAGACCATAAATG
>NW_018471298.1:0-698 GCF_002113885.1 Mizuhopecten yessoensis
GTGAATATTGAGCTATACAGGTATTGATATGCAATATGTGTACCAAGTTTCACCAAGATATGTTCATGAATAAAGGCAGGGGAGTGATAACAAGGAAAAGTTAAGGGACAGACGGACAACACAGCCCATATCATAAAACGATCCGGCGGACGACGGACGTATAAAGACATGTTCACTCTTTAACATCATACTGTTTTTGACACATATTATATACACCTAAAAGCATTTATAAATTTCAGGTTAGATATGTGTATTTGTTAATTGGACTAAGTAAATAGTTTAACCTTTTACCTAGAGACAGATGTGATGGTCAAAGTGACCAACATAAATAAATAATACATGCAATATAAAAAGTGTGCACCCTCTGAGAGAGATCAGGCATACAACAAGATATGTTGAATGATTAAAGAAATATGGCATGAAATTTAATATGTCCTTAAAATATTTGCACTTATTTGACTTCTGATGTCAAATGATCTACTTTTAGTGACCTAGAGGCCAAGTCACAGTGACCTGGGCCCTACTAGTTCCAGGTGCCTGACTATATACCCCCACTTGGTCTATTTTTAGTAACAGTGACCTTAACCTTTGCCTTAGAAAGTTTGTAAACCCCTATGGCACATCTGAAACTACATCAAATTCCATACTTAAGCAGTCACAGAAAAGGATGACATTTATGCCCCCTCCACCTCGCATAC
>NW_018471299.1:0-698 GCF_002113885.1 Mizuhopecten yessoensis
GGAACTTAACATCAGGTTCGTACTGAAGAAGTTAAGGAACTTAACGTCAGGTTCGCGCTGATGAAGTAACGGAACTTAACGTCAGGGTCTTACTGGTTAAGTACAGATAAGAGGTTTTATAAGCACATTCCCTACCAAAAAAGTAAAAGATTTAAAGACATATTCTAAGGCAGATTTGTACCGATATACTTAATAACATACCCATCAGTGATTGATTGGTAAAAATCGCTAATTTTGAGTTAGTGACGAAAGCTTCTTTTTGTACGAATGAGAAACGTGATTTCCATACAGGGGATTTAATCAAGTGGTTTCTGATGTTTATAACCACAAATTATCCAGTGTTTATGTGGCTATCTCAGAAAACATATGAAGGAATAAACTGTATTTGAAATTGAATTGAAGACACCCGCAACTGTTCACTTTGAAAGGAACCGTCAAGTTTTGTTGATGGTAATACCTTCTTCGTTTGAAAACAAGAGAGTAAAAATGATCCTTGACATGTATGATAGCCTTTGGAAAAATAATAATAAGACACTCATAATGCCACCTAGACAGTTCAGCATGTGTCGATATTTTCTGATCACAATGCTTGTCAGCAGGGGTTAGTTTGGTAGACACTGAAGATCAAAAGTACCAGTACTGGTTAGTGACGTATTGTACTAGGCAGAGGATCGACCCCCCCCCCCCCCCCCCCCCCC
>NW_018471300.1:0-698 GCF_002113885.1 Mizuhopecten yessoensis
CAGGGGACATTAGTTCTTATTTTATGGCAGGGATAAGGTCTGATCTTATGGCAGGTATGGCAGGGAACATTGGTTCTTATTGTATGGCGAGGGATAAGGTCTGATCTTGCTGTAGTGGACGAATCCTGTCATGCTACAATGAACACACTGTCACCTGCTGCAGACATTTATATGTTTGCAGCATATATATAAGATGCATCTTAATTGGCAATTCTAAAAGTCGCACAGCAACTTAAGGTTATTCTCCATCTCCTAAGTAGAGTCTGATGAAAAAAAAGGGAAATGTCGGCAATGTTTCCAGGATTAATGATCAAGCATTGTCTGGTATTTTTCGTATTTTTTTTCACCTCTGTCTTGCTGATTTGATTTCTATTGGTATTCTAAAAAAAGAAAGCTTGCTGTATGTAAATTAATGTATGTTTCTTATTTAGAGGATTTAAATTTAGTTAGATTGTAACGTCTGCACATCTCCTATTGTATGTACAATTACTGGAGTCTGGATCTGTAGTCGGAGAACTCCCAGGAACCGGAGGTAGTTCAGCCATTCCAACTTGATAACGTAACAATCTGCAGGCTTGACAAGGCCATCTTTCAGATGTATTTTGAAAATTTCTAAATTTTATTAAGATTTTTTGTTACCTAATTAGAACTTATAATGCAAAGTTACAATTTGTGACCCAGAATATGAAAGCAAAATT
>NW_018471301.1:0-698 GCF_002113885.1 Mizuhopecten yessoensis
CAACATGAAGTAAATACTTCCGCACCCCTTGCTGTGTAAACGATGGGACGTTAATGAAATGCAATATTACTGCAACAACGTGTCTTTTATATTCAATGCACATTGTAAATGGTAAATCAATATTAATTAAATGCCCGTTATGGTTTTATGTTGAACATACTTTCATTTACTACCAAAAACACGTCTCATGAAATGGTAATCAGTCAGTTGAAACGACGTTTTACTCTGTTACCGTTTCTTTATAACTCATCTCGATGCTGAAATTACGGAACACAAGTCTTCTTTTATGTAATTTTCCACCTAGACTATGCTCTGCGCATACATGTCCTGTACGACATAACAAATCTCAAGATGTCAGTTGAATGTTCTCTGGCAGAAAACCCTTAATTGCCTCTGCTACTGAACGTAATGTTTTGATAATCATCACCTAGAACAGGTTAACAACAAAAGAGTGTGCTTATTAACGGGCGTCGGCTAGCTGAATCGGAATATATATCTCGGTCAAATTTTTCAAGAACGACCAAAGTTTTCAAAAGAGATAAAGTTGTTTAATGTTAATATATTCATCACGATCGGAAGTTACGGCCAACTATTCAAAAATGGGATACGAACTTCGTTCTGGGCAAACAATCTCCTGTGGCAGGGACATATAGCATTATTACCCCTTTGAGAAAAATCTAGGAATCTGATTGGTTAAA
>NW_018471302.1:0-698 GCF_002113885.1 Mizuhopecten yessoensis
ATTTAATTTAAAAAGAAAATGGTGAACTTGTTCCTTGGAAATATACACCTCTGAACTCATTGTACAATTAAGTTTCAAAATATAATATTGGAAGGTTCTTTTACATGTCACAACTGTTAATAACTGTTAACCAGTGAGCAATCGCAAACAATGAGATGAATATTATTTTCTTGGGCTCTGCAAGAACTAAACCAGCATGTTACTATACTACAGTCGCAATATCAAGTGACACATTTCTGCCGATCTTTCATGTTTGAAAACAAACCTTTATTACTTTCCACAATAATAAGTTTGCAACACGTATGAATTGATTTATTCAAACTAATGATCACGCGTGTTTGCTTCGTATTAGCACACACATGGTCTCTAGGTCTGTCAACTTTAACTGGTAAGCTTTTCGCCTGACATTTTCAGATGTAACTGTCATTCCATTTCGTGATTCGGACGTTGACAGTGATGTTGCAAAATTATCAACCAACTACCTCTTGTCATTCTGTCATTTTTATCATTAATCTTGAAACACAATTGATCACGTGGTAGACTTTATCTGCTGTGTACCTTTCGCGAATCAATATAGAGGTAGCTTCAATAGGACATACACAAATCCATGCAATGGTATATTGATGTTGCTATTCCCTACGTAGCATTCAGCATTTGGGGTAATTACACCAACTGGTATCCTATGTGACTGAGTGGAA
>NW_018471303.1:0-698 GCF_002113885.1 Mizuhopecten yessoensis
TTTTTCACGACAGAGTAACCTACCTGTGGTATTTAACATTTATTCAATACTTTATGTTACATCCGTGCATGGGATATATATAGTGTGTCATTTGTCATGTTCCTATCAATTTCATTCGAAGATTAATTTTGTCCGGAATTCAGGTCAATTCGATTTATAATTCTCCATTCCACAGTATTTTCATAATGTTTAAGATTGATTTTGTTCTAGCAATGTTTTACGAACTTTATGCTTTTTTGTTTTTATGATTTCCAGTTAAACTATTTAAGTTTTCTCTAAATAATCTGATGTCGATAGCTCTGATCAAACAAGCAAACAGAACAAACCTTCACGGAATTGACGCCCTAATGTTTTGTATAAGTGCATATTAACACTTTATTGTAAATGTGGAAATGTGCACGGTGATAGCGCGGATGTGATGCCGACTTTTGAGAACAACCTCACTGAATAAAAAAACCGAAGGCACCCATCACAGTAACCCTACCGGTCATATTATACAGACAAAAGGTAACACAGATGATGCGATTACACTAAATGTGAGACATGAAAAAACTGCATTAAATAGGGTCGACTGAAATGCCACACAGAAAGGGACCATTTTGATGTCCGTGTTTGATACACCGAATAATATAGTGTTAATCTACGAAGCATGATATGTCATGGCTTTAAGGAACGTACCCACCAAGACAACGAATTTA
>NW_018471304.1:0-698 GCF_002113885.1 Mizuhopecten yessoensis
GTTGGGCAATGACACTTTAACTATACTGGAATAACCTGAAGAGTCCGTGGTTCGATTCCCCGTCTAGTCACTCTGACACCCGACTTCAAAGCAAGCCAATTTTACATTTACACGACCGAGAAATTATTTAGATATGCATCAAAGGATCGAATTCGTCTTCTCGTCTCCTCCACTAGGTGGTGCATACTGAGCCTTCAATTATGCTTTTATATATTCCAGGGGTGCAGAAGGCGAAAGTGGTCATACTACCTTGAGTTTCGAGGATGTATAGGGTGGTAGTGGTAGTGATTCAAGCATGGTTATTAGATGCCTTGGCGAATCGCAGAAGTGTGCTCCGAAAGAAAACTGATAATCAGGGATCTCGTTATGCTTCTGGGGCTACTTGTCAAGTACCGAAACTCTATCAAACAGGGGATAACATGTGGAAACTGTAACCCGCGCAGTCACTGTGACGATGGTGTATGTTTGACAACTGTGATATACATTCTATTTTTGTTGTATCTTTACAGAACTGCGTCTGTCAAATGTGAGTGTGTGAATCAGTCTTGCATGCCTTTGAAGTATGCCTTTGAGTTCTCCAAAACATCCGGGATCCTTAAAAAGATATTACAGACAGACAGTACTAGTCCTGACAAACACATAGAACCGTCAGAAGGTAATGGACGATGTGTTTGCTGACCGATAGGGATATTGGCAGG
>NW_018471305.1:0-698 GCF_002113885.1 Mizuhopecten yessoensis
TTATCCAGCTTCTTATTGAGACCGCCAACCAATCCCCACGCGATCCATATCGGGATGGAGAATCCCGCCACGATTCCAATAAACACACTCTCACGGTGATTTGTGATGATTCCGTGGGCACGCATTGCAACAATGGTTGTTATGATGATGAGGAACATTACATAAACAAGAGATAGTAGGTGATTTTCAAACTCGCTGCGTACAAAGTTTTCCATGTCGCCCCAACCGTAATCTACAGACCAGGTGTAATGGTTACAGACCCAGGCCTCCACGCCGCCGTTCGTCATTACCTTCACTGCCTCCGGTGGCACCTGGATCATCCACTGGATGTCAATGACCACCTGGACACCGACTGCGAAAATAAACATCAGGAATTGGTAAATACCCTTCAGATAATTGGGAGATTCCACATCACCTGGAATCAGAGACTCAGACGTTGTCGATGTAAGGATGACCATCAACTTAACCAAAAGTACAGAGTAAATGGTCGCGTATGAAACTCCGATTCCAAACCTGATGATCCCACAGGTAGCATTGGTGGGGATGAAAAGGAAAGCAAAAAGCGTGAGGTAAGACAAGAAGATGCCAAACAGCAACAATTGTCCGAGCCACATGGTCCGCCACTGACGACCAATACGTGTTCCAAGGAGTTTGAAAAGAATGTAGATTTCAAACACGAGGACAGCCACACAGCCCAC
>NW_018471306.1:0-698 GCF_002113885.1 Mizuhopecten yessoensis
AATTAATGATGGTATTCCACCAGAGTATAGGTCCGTTTCATATCAGTCAGTCGATGATGCAATTCAGTATATACTACAGTTTGGAGCTGGCACATTAATGGCAAAAACGGATATTGAACATGCATACACATTTGTTCCCATTCATTCTGAGGATTATGAGGTGTTAGGTTTTACAGTTGGTAACCAGTTTTACTATGATCAAACCTTACCCATGGGTTTGAGTTATTCCTGTCAATTATTTGAAAAGTTTAGTACTTCTATACATAGGATCCTAAAAATAGATTTGAGGTCAAAGGTTGTGTTCACATCCGAGATGATTTCCTGTTTTTAGGACGCTCTAACACGAATGAATGCAAACACGGCCTGTCCACATTTTGTGAGGTAGCCGCATCTTTAGGGGTACCTCTCAAAGAGGATAGGACAGTTGCTCCCACAACAGTCTTAACATTTTTCGGTTTGAAACTAGATTCAGATTCCATGGAAATAAGGGTGCCTCAGGATAAGTTGGTTAAGCTAAAAAGAGAGCTACTTGCTATGTCAAATCATAGAAAGGTGACGCTTCATCAACTTATTGGCCCTTATTGGTCCTTATTGGCCCTTATTGGCCTTATTGGCCCTCTGAATTTTGCTTATTCAGTAGTCAATCCATGTCATACTTTTCTACGACGTCTGATAGATCTCACTATAGGACTATCTAA
>NW_018471307.1:0-698 GCF_002113885.1 Mizuhopecten yessoensis
ATCATCATGAAGGATTTGGTAACAAGATTATCAAAAGAAACTTACACTAAATGATGAACATAGTCCAGATATAGGTGGCCATTCGTTAATTATGACCGAGCAGTTAACGATCGCTGATCTGATTGGGAATCGTATTAACCTTTATCCAACTTTAAACAACAGATATACTAACTTTTAGTTATCTAAAGTTTAACAAAAGAAGGTTATATTGTACGAATAAATGGTCATGTCATTTGTTTTAAAATTCATCAATGGAAAACATTAAGTAAAAATATAATATATATAAAATGTTTTTATATTATATCTGAACGGCATTGTATCAAATCAGAAAGATAGGTTGTTGAGTGGTCACAGTCCGATCGATCAGCTGATCCGTCAGTTGAGTTGACCCCGTTTATTTACGTTTCATAATCAGCCAAAAATGACATACAGAAAATTTCAGAAATAACGAAACTTGGATTGGTTATTGAAATATAAAAGTGGAGATCGACTGGTAATTTAATGACAATTTAGTGTCTGAAATATTGTACGAGTGTATCGGGTCACGCAAGCTAAATATACCTGTAAAGTGAAAAACAAGTTGTAATAAGAATTTCGATACTCAATCGTGATTATATGTGAATTGTTTTTACAATCCATTTTGATGGTGATGTTGAAAGACAAATGTTTCACACAAACAGGTGATGTCACACACACAC
>NW_018471308.1:0-698 GCF_002113885.1 Mizuhopecten yessoensis
CTGAACTATAGTGTACAGTAATGTGTGTTGGTTTGGTACGCAAAGGACTTTTTATCAGGCGTTTATACAGAGGCTCATCTCAGCATCGTAACATTTTCAAAACGCACAGCTTACAACTCTCTGGTGTGCTAATTAAAAAAACTTAGTGTTCTCATTTTTGATAAAAACAACCACTTAGTGTCCTCATTTTTACCTGTCTGCGTTTTGTGATATTGTATAATCAGTCAAGGTGACATTTTATTAATGTTTAATACTAGTACAAAAGCTGCATTAGTAGTAACTACCACGTAGTAAAGTGGGATTTTGTTCAAATATTATTTTTTACTTAAACACAATGTATGTGTTCGACAAATTCAGCATGTTATTGCATATTCTGCTGTTTTAAAGTATAGAGCACATGTAAGGCTAGAGTGTTGATAATACAGCTAAACTGTCTGGACATCATGTTATCTATTGCACTTAAGTACTTTATTAAAATGTTTGGGAAACATTTGTTTTGGTGACAGGAAAGCTACAGAATTAATCTAGAAATAAGTGGGTTTTTTTGCGATTTTGATAAGACATCGCATTGTCTCATAAAAAGTATGATAACATGTTTATGTAAAATGCAAATATAAACGATATCTATTACACCCTTTCAAAAATCGTCTCATGTATAATTCAGTCTCACTTGGTACGTATCCATTTTGTCATATCTG
>NW_018471309.1:0-698 GCF_002113885.1 Mizuhopecten yessoensis
TTTTGGTCTGAGAAAGCTGATGGTGCTGGTACCATAATGTTAAATTGTTGTGCCTGTGAAAAACCCAGGAGTTTCACTGAAGTTTCTCACAAAATGTAATTCACTTGTGAAAAAAAAAATACAAATGATTTGTCATAGGGGCTCTGTAAATTGTGAGTCTAATTTCTTTTTCTGCCATTTCTAAATTAGAAACTATTGATATTTTTTTCTCACCATTTCATAAGTTAAAGTATGTGATGATGATTAAAAACACTTGGTCATGCTCGCCAGCATTCTCCAAAAATCCCAATTGAAGGGAAGGTTTTCTGCCCGTTGCAGTGTAAGTAATTTGTAAAAGGTATGAAATGCAAATTTAAAATGCAGTTTTGTAACACTATAAGGAGAGATAATTATAATCATAAATGAAAATAGAGTTGGTAGCTATCAAAATAAACAAACAAAAAACAGTGACACTAATTAATTAATTACATTTCCTGTTGTACAGTGTGTATATTAAGCTCAAAATGTAATTAAATCAACCAGTTGTATGATGTTTTAAATTGAAGAAAATATTAAATAACATTCTTCAACAATTTCATGACAGTGTAAACGTATGGCAGCTATAATGTAATGAGTGTACCACATGCTTAACTCATGCACCCCTGAAATTTCACAATAAACTATTCCAACCTTTGAATTGGAAGGGTTCAAATGTGTCT
>NW_018471310.1:0-698 GCF_002113885.1 Mizuhopecten yessoensis
GTCTCTCTCCGGGGTGTACAACAGGACCAGCGGTAGTGTGTGGTCAAAGCAGATCCTCAGTCCATCCACCAACTCCTTACACAGAGGGATACTGTTGAACATAAGAACACATTCATCTCTATACTCTTCATATAGACAAAGGAAACATGGAAGATTATGGATTACATTAAGAGCTGTATATATCAGCACTATAAATCAATTACATCAAATAAAACATTATTTGAAGAACATGTTTTAGAAGTCTGACAGAGGTAACTTCAGAATTGTGGCATTTGAACTCTTAGTTTACAGGAAACCTGGATTTAAATATATTTTACTTCAAAGACGAGGTAATACCAGCTTTTTCTTATTTCATTGTTCCCATGCATACATAAGACATAATTTAGTCCGCTGAAGATGATTGGCATGCTCTTCTTGCAAAGAAAAAATAATATGTCAGTAAGACTAACATCAACATATTATAGCATATGTAGCAGGAGAGGAAAAATGCAGTCAGACCGGGGTTTGAACCAGAGACCTTCTGAACTCTAGCCGGATGCTCTACTAATCCTGTTGTTTGATCGCTGACGATTGACCCAGTCCAGTTACGCTACAGTGTTCATACATTAAAGATAATATTTTCAGGGCATTATATGTACCATATACTTATATATCGCTTTATCACAACCTAGTTCGTAGGTCGTCTTAAAGCAGTTCAC
>NW_018471311.1:0-698 GCF_002113885.1 Mizuhopecten yessoensis
GTAGGGGTGCAAAGGCCTATTTGGATTGCATTGCTGTCGCTCTTCTGTCATTATGTTTATGAAGGAAATGATGACATAGGTGACCATTCGATCTTCACTATTGTTGTTTTCCGTTGTTTATAACTCCCTGGATCTCGTCATCCCCTCATGTATCTGTCGTGTCGCGGGACAACTTAACTGGTATGGGTTAAATAATGTTCGGATGACGTCCTACATCTGATCTATAAACAGCTGTTAGAAATGCTTCCATCAATAATCAATCAATTCAGCCTGCCCTTAACATAGAGACACACCTTTCATCTAAGGTAATGATTATTGCTTCTTTATCGTTAGTAGTTAAATTGGATGCTTCTAATAAATACCAGAAGAACATATTTAAAAGCCTTTAAGATCAATATCCATTCTTTAT
Source organism: Mizuhopecten yessoensis (assembly GCF_002113885.1). Lineage (NCBI taxonomy): Eukaryota > Metazoa > Mollusca > Bivalvia > Pectinida > Pectinidae > Mizuhopecten > Mizuhopecten yessoensis. The sequence continues at coordinate 410 of NW_018471311.1, forward strand.
ACAATTTACCATACTTTCTGATAGAGTCTATCTGTTTCCTTATTCCTGATACGTGCCCTTATTTTGCAGATCTTGTTCCGTTTGAATGATTATACAGAGCACTAATTTCCATTTCAACGAGGATTAAAAATATAAGCAGCTTGTTTAAAATTGTCCATGGACATTTTTAGGTCACCTGAGTCAAAGTCTCAAGTGACCTTTTGCGATCGCCTTTTGTTCGGCGTCGTGCGTCCGTAAACAATTGACATTTTTGACTTCTTCTCCAAAACCCCTGAACCAATTTCATTGA
>NW_018471312.1:0-698 GCF_002113885.1 Mizuhopecten yessoensis
CCCTAAAGACACATTTGAACTCTTCCAATTCAAAGGTTGGAAGAGGTCATTATGAAATTTCAGGGGTGATAGAGTTAATCAGACTATTTACACATGTTTCTGTACATGATACGTAGGCAATGTCACACACCTGTTAATGACGTCTTAGATTGCACAAGTGCATTTTGCATATGGATTGATGATTTATTTCATTTTCACCGGTGAAATATCTGGAATCATCCATTTGATCTGTTTGATTAAAAATATCAGTATATTCTGCCATACTCATGAATGATATATGGTATTAAATGGGAATCCTCTATATATTTCATAAGGACTTTAGCCCAAGTGAAATATAATCATGCATACAATTAACTAGTGCAAGCTGAAATATCAGATAAGTACAAAGGTATATTACTCTTTTAATACCAACCTAAAATGTGATTTTTCAACCTTAATTTTACAACAGCCTGTTCCTACATGGATTGTGAAAATAAAGCATAATTTTTATTGAAATTGGAAAAAATATTCCCGATTTATTTTCTTCATTTTGGGAAAATAAAGCACTTTCTAGATACAGGGGAAGCAGCCTGTATTCGGCTGTAAAACTAGACAAAAACAAACCATTCAGATTGATATGTCTCACCTATGTCCCGCTTTGACCATCAATCAACATATCAGAGAAACTAACTTAAACGCAAAAACGTAATGTTGATGGA
>NW_018471313.1:0-699 GCF_002113885.1 Mizuhopecten yessoensis
GGGTTGTTCATTATAATGTACGGGTGGTCATTGTTATGCTAGGGGAATAATTATAAGTTTAGGGTTGTTCATTATAATGTACGGGTGGTCACTGTTATGCTCGGGGTATTAATTATAAGTTTAGGGTTGTTCATTATAATGTACGGGTGGTCATTGTTATGCTAGGGGTATTAATTATAATATTAGGGTTGTTCATTATAATGTACGGGTGTTCATTGTTATNAGTATCTATTATAAGTTTAGGGTTGTTTATTATAACGTACGGGTGTTCATTGTTATGTTAGGGGTATTTATTATAAGTTTAGGGTTGTTTATTATAACGTACGGGTGTTAATTGTTATGTTAGGGGTATTAATTATAAGCTAAGGGTTGTTCATTATAATTGACGGGTGTTCATTTTTATGTTAGGGTTGTTCATTACAATATACGGGTGGTCATTGTTATGTTGCGGGTATTAATTATAAGTTTAGGGTTGTTTATTATAACGTACGGGTGGTCATTGTTATGCTGGGGGTATTAATTATAAGTTAAGGGGTGTTCATTATAATTTACGGGTGGTCATTCTTATGCTGGGGGTATTAATTATAAGTTTAGGGTTGTTCATTATAATGTACGGGTGGTCATTGTTATGTTGGGGGTATTAATTATAAGTTAAGGGTTGTTCATTATAATTTACGGGTGGTCATTGTTATGCTAGGG
>NW_018471314.1:0-699 GCF_002113885.1 Mizuhopecten yessoensis
GATCCCATGAGAGGATATTTCCTGAATCCTGGATTGGACACATGGCCCCGTTAGCCCATGTTGGTGTACCAATCCCATGAGAGGATTCATCATTGTTGGAAAATCCTGGATCTATAGAATACCTATAATTATAACTTATAGGCACCTTATTATTAATTTCTGGATATAGATCCTGTGAGAGGATATTTCCTGAATCCTGGATCGGACACGTGGCCCCGTTAGCCCATGTTGTACCAATCCCATGAGAGGATTCATCATTGTTGGAAAAATCCTGGATCTATAGGATACCTAATTATAACTTATAGGCACCTTATTATGTAGGTATAACTGTATATTAACATGGGGGCTGAATACAACAACATATGTGTTGTGTACCTCCCGTACCTACCATAGTTTATACCTCTGATCTGTATTCCCTATATCCCTACCATGATATAGCCCCAGTACTATAACATTTGAATAAATATACAAGTACATGTACATCTGTATATGGTTTCACTCTATGCGACTTGTGTCTGCTCTATCATCATCCAATAAAAATACATGTAACAACCCGAATTGCTCCGTTTACTTATGCTACTGTACTCCTTGGTACACTTGCAGACGTATGTAAATAATGTACTCAAGAAACTGATCATACTGCAGTATATTGTTAGGTGGAGGTTGGGGTGGATGGCGGTAAGCTGATGTAAAATGCGT
>NW_018471315.1:0-699 GCF_002113885.1 Mizuhopecten yessoensis
CTTTACAGTACAAGGCAAGATCTGTGGACTTTGACTCAATGAGTATATTATCAATTGCAGCTGAGTTATCCGTTGCGGGGTAAAATGTGCATACAGGACCTATGCATTCAGACTGAACATTTAACGAAATCATGTTAGTTCTATCTAAAAATTGTTGGAATGACCGAGAACGATTGTTTTCTGTAAACTGATAGCGGTTGCCTCGTATTTTTACGTTAAGGTCACCTGTTATAAACACTTTACCTTTTTCCGAGTACACATCATATAAAGATTCTAAAATGTCAATATGTTCTTGAAAGACCTCAATAGGCCGTGAAGAAGCAGGCATATATACTGAAAACCATTAAGTGTATTCTCCACTAGGTGACTGTTATTCAAGCCCGACAATTCTAGGACTGTCTATAATGATTTCTTGTACATTAAGATGCGACTTATATAACAAACACACACCATCTCTTATACTACATTTGTAGCGGTAGGGGTCTACTTCAAAGCAAAAGAACTTTTAAAGAACTGGCGCCCAATTTCGCTACTGAATGTAGATTATAAAATGATTACCAGAGTATTGGCAAACAGATTAAAATCAGTTTTAAATAACATCATTAGCGACACACAAAAGGGTATTCTTAAAAGAAGATACATAGGCAAATGCATAAGAATTATTTATGATTTAATCGAGAAAACAGATCAGAAAGATAT
>NW_018471316.1:0-699 GCF_002113885.1 Mizuhopecten yessoensis
TTGACCTCGGACTGCGTCCTCTGTCAATATATCTTTTCTCGGGTCAATAAATCCAGGTATCGATCTCAGCCAAAGGCTATAATTGAATATAATACGTCGCCTCAGACACTTGTATCAAACATTACAAACAAGGACAAATTATTACCTACATGTAGTAAATATTATTTTCCATGACAATAATTACTAATTGTATACTACAATTAGACTGGTATGCAGCCTCACTCAGTCATATCGTGTACATATGCAAGTCGGAGTACAGAGTAAGGCCTGCATTTAAATCTATTGCCAGATTAAGTACCTAATTGGTCCCAAAACAACAGGTACACTTTTTACTAATTTATTTGAACTCCGTCAAAAACTGGAACACGAAAAATCTATTTACTGCATCAGAATCCCATCGTCCCATTAGACGTATATGTGACTCGGGAATGTTACATTGAAAAGCGCCAATTCGAAAACTATGCTATTGATAAGAATCTGTATCCAGATCTATGAAAGACAAAGCTTGATATAATCGCTTGTGTAGAAACCTTGTGTAACTGATTGTCCCCTACCAAAGGAAAATAGCGGGCCTAGTAAATCACCCTTTAAAGCACATGCCAAAGATCAAACCGGGCAATTTGCTCTACATTTTTTTTTTGCTTACTGATGTGCAAGCTGACTGGCCGTTGTGACGATTGATGTTTAAAATGTCTTAGA
>NW_018471317.1:0-699 GCF_002113885.1 Mizuhopecten yessoensis
AAAAAGATCCAATCTTTATTACAATGGAGAAGAAATTCTTATAATAATGTTAACAATATGTTATAAACAAGAAACACAGAACGCATAAAAGAATATTACAATCTATTTTTATACCACTTCTATTTGAATGATCAAGAAGCACAAAACTCAGGTGGTTATCACATATTGCTTACTTGCCTGGTAGCTGGTGCGATATCAACCCTATACCACCGCCTGGTGAAGTTCTCTTGTAATTATCATTAGACGATGGAAAAGGAACATGATCATTATTGTAATATACAATTATTTAATAATTAAGGAAACAAACTTTGGTAAGTTTCGTGTTTATTTGATATATTATTAATTCAAATGCAATGTTATGCTAGCGGAGGGGAATGCTACTACATTCTATCATCAAATATGGGAGACGGGCGATATTATTTGATAAAAAAAAACCCAGATCAAATCTGATGTCATTGGAGAGGATGTTTTTATGTTACCGAAAGATAAGAGCACTGTAATCGTCACTTGATACTGCATTCTGTTATTTGTTCTATTTGAAAGACATTTGCAAGGTATAGGAATACTAATTGTAATTTTGTGTTCTGAATAGTGAAGGATAGGAAGCACAACACTCAGGTGGTTGTCACGTTTTGCCTACTTGCCTGGTAGCTAGTGCGATATTACAGGCACCTATCCCGCCGCCTGGTTAGGTTTGCT
>NW_018471318.1:0-186 GCF_002113885.1 Mizuhopecten yessoensis
ATTTATTTAACAAAACCCCATACCTTTATAATTTATCTAACAAAGTCCCATAACTTTATAATTTATTTAATAAAGCCCCATACCTTTATAATTTATTTAACAAAGCCCCATACCTTTATAATTTATCTAACAAAGCCCCATACCTTTATAATTTATTTAACAAAGCCCCATACCTTTATAATTTAT
>NW_018471318.1:252-699 GCF_002113885.1 Mizuhopecten yessoensis
TAACAAAGCCCCATACCTTTATAATTTATCTAACAAAGCCCCATATCTTTATAATTTATCTAACAAAGCCCCATACCTTTATAATTTATCTAACAAAGCCACATACCTTTATAATTTATCTAACAAAGCCCCATACCTTTATAATTTATCTAACCATGCCCCATATCTTTATAATTTATCTAACAAAGCCACATACCTTTAAAATTTATCTAACAAAGCCCCATACCTTTATAATGTATTTAACAAAGCCCCATACCTTTATAATTTATCTAACAAAGCCCCATACCTTTATAATTTATCTAACAAAGCCCCATACCTTTATAATTTATTTAACAAAACCTCATACCTTTATAATTTATCTAACAAAGCCCCATAACTTTGTAATTTATTTAACAAAGCCTTATACCTTTATAATTTATTTAACAAAGCCCCATACCTTTATAATTT
>NW_018471319.1:0-699 GCF_002113885.1 Mizuhopecten yessoensis
GGGACTGGTTTCCATTGTCGAATGAGGGTACACACACATATGTTGATTATTTCTTAAATAAGCAACAAGTATAAACAAAGATAACATTATTTCTATATTTGTGATTTTATTGGTTAATAGAAGTTATGAATGTAGTAATAAAATATACAACAAGGTTTCTTCCAACTCGAAGAAAATGTTTAGAAGAAAAAAGTTTCTACACATTCAGAATGTTAACGTTCCAAATAATAATCCATTACAGATGTTAGTGATATTATATCTTTTGAAATATCATAACGTTTCTATCGGATGAACGAGTACAGCCAAGGGAAATGGGGGTAAAGTGGGGGTAAAGTGAATTAAAGCAACTCATTGTTATTACCAGTATCACCCAATGAACCCCTGCGGCCGTCATATTTTTATTTTTGAACACCTTGTCCTCGACTTGACCACTTCTACCATTTGTAAATACACCAAAAGTCCTGTTCAATGTTTTGAAATGAAAGTAATCCTTATCCAAAATCTCAAAATCTGCTCATATTTTTACTTTCTCATTTCTATAAATTTCAGTTTAGTTTAAGTGACAGCTGCCACAAAGGAGGCCGCTTGTTAAAACAATTGATAGAGCCGCTTACAAAAGTTTTTTCCGTGTGTCTACTTTTAGAAAAAAGAAATAAGAAAATGACAAATCATGTATACTAATTTAAATGAGATGTTTGC
>NW_018471320.1:0-699 GCF_002113885.1 Mizuhopecten yessoensis
GTGTATAGTATTTTACCGTTTGAACTGTCTGTGGTTTACGTGTATAGTGTTTTACCGTTTGAACTGTCTGTGGTTTACGTGTTTAGTATTTTACTGTTTTAACTGTCTGTGGTTAACGTGTAAAGTATTTTACCGTTTGAATTGTCTGTGGTTTAGGTGTATAGTAGTTTACCAGTTGAATTGTCTGTGGTTTAGGTGTATAGTACTTTACCGTTTTAACTGTCTGTGGTTTAGGTGTATAGTACTTTACCGTTTTAACTGTCTGTGGTTTAGGTGTATAGTACTTTACCGTTTTAACTGTCTGTGGNCTGTGGTTTAGGTGTGTAGTATTTTACCGTTTGAACTGTTTGTGGTTTAGGTGTATATTATTTTACCGTTTGAACTGTCTGTGGTTTAGGTGTATAGTATTTTACCGTTTTTACTGTCTGTGGTTTATGTGTGTAGTATTTTACCGTTTGAACTGTTTGTGGTTTAGGTGTATATTATTTTACCGTTTGAACTGTCTGTGGTTTAGATGTTTAGTATGTTACCGTTTTAACTGTCTGTGGTTTAGATGTATAGTATTTTACCGTTTTAACTGTCCGGTGTTTTAGGTGTTTCGTATTTTACCGTTTGAACTGTCTGTGGTGTAGGTGTATAGTATTTTACCGTTAAAACTGTCTGTGGTGTAGGTGTATAGTATTTTACCGTTTTAACTGT
>NW_018471321.1:0-699 GCF_002113885.1 Mizuhopecten yessoensis
CTGTTGCTATCTTTCTTAGTGCCACATCATACACCAATTATTAGACAGGTTGCTATCTTTCTTAGTGCCACAGCATACACCTATAACTAGAACATGTTGCAATCTTTCTTAGTGCCACATCATACACCTATTATCAAAACATGTTGCTATCTTTCTTAGTGCCACATCATACACCCATTATTAGAACCCCTTGCCACTTTTCTTAGTGCCACATTATACACCTATCACTAGAACATGTTGCTATCTCTCTTAGTGCCACATCATAACCTATTATTAGACCCCCTTGCCACTTTGCTTAGTGCCACATCATACACCCATTATTGAAGCCTGTTGCTATCTTTCTTAGTGCCATATCATACACCAATTATTAGAACATGTTATCTTTCATAGTGCCACATCGTACACCCATTATTAAAGTATGTTGCTATCTTTCTTAGTGCAACAATAAACACCCATTATTAGAACCACTTGCCACATTTCTTAGTGCCACATCATACATCTATTATCAAAACATGTTGCTATTTTTCTTAGTGCCACATAATACACCAATTATTAGAACATGTTGCTATCATTCTTAGTGCCACATCATACACCGATTATAAAAACATGTTGCTATCTTTCTTGGTGCCACATCATACACCAATTATTAGAACGTGTTGCTATCTTGCTTAGTGCCACATTATACACCTATTATCAAAA
>NW_018471322.1:0-699 GCF_002113885.1 Mizuhopecten yessoensis
TCATTCATTTTTACAAACTTGGTAGCCCTTTATCCTAGCATACCACTGGCAAAATATCAACATCATGGGCCTTCTGATTATTCAGAAGAAGTTGTTAAAATATTTAACATATTTGGCCCCTGTGACCTTGAAAATGGGTAAAGGTCATTCGGGCCAGGTGAGCTAATAAACAACCAGTCTACAGTCTATAGTGTGAGACATCCAGATAACTGTAACACTTTTTTAAATAAGATTATAAACAACCTCTAAATCACTGACTGGATAGTGGGACAAACAGATAAGTTGTGGTTGGACAGTGGGACAAACAGATAAGTTGTGGCTGGAAAGTGGGACACACAGATAAGTTTTGGCTTGATAGTTGGACAAACAGATACGCTGTGACTGGAATGGGGGACAAACAGATAAGTTATGGCTGAAAGTGAGACAAACAGATATGTTATGGCTGGAAAGTGGGACAAACAGATATGTTATGGCTAGAAGTGGGACAAACAGATATGTTATAGCTGGAAGGTTGGACAAACAGGTAAGTTGTGACTGGAAACGGGGACAAACAGATCAGTTGTGACTGGAATGGGGGACAAACAGATAAGTTGTGGCTGGCCAGTGGGACAAACATATCAGTTGTGACTGGAATGGGGGACAAACAGATAAGTTATGGCTTTGTTTGTTTGTTTGTTTGATTTTGTTTAACGTCCTATT
>NW_018471323.1:0-699 GCF_002113885.1 Mizuhopecten yessoensis
TATTGTGGGAGGAAACCGGAGTACCCGGAGAAAACCCACATGGTCAGGCAGGTGACCCCATACTTTTCCACGTCAGTTCAGGGAATCCAACCCCGGCCGTCTTGGTAAAAGGCAAGTGGGCTATCCACTGCACCACCCGACCACATTAAGATGTCACTTGAAGTAAACACATCAGTTAAGTCCCCAGTATAGACAAACCTGTATACAGGGACCACCTCTGGGGAAGTCTTGATTGGTCTCTAAATACAGGTTGTCTCTTAATACAGGTTTAGTAGAAATAACGCTAATGGGCAGATATAAAAGTGGTCTCCTTACACAGTCTCTTCAGAACCTGTACAGTACTACTTATCTGTATCTCCAAATTACTTACGAAAAACAGCAAAATTGTGAAAGTAGTGCCGTAACGACAGCACTTGCTCCAGGTCGGTAGGAATGGTTCATCTTTCTGGAATTGGAACAACATTAGTGATACAGAACTTGACAACACAAAAGGACTGATGATAAAAGGTCATGATTAAAAACCAAAACAAAACTTTTTTAGGATGCTCCGTACAATTCTTCCAAGTCACCTTGAGAATGATAATAGCAATCTAATCACATTATGAAGGAATAATTTTACAGTAATGTCCAAAATGACGTGCCTCCATGTGTGTTGTGTATGCGTGCTTGAGTGTGTGTGCGCAGGAGACAGGGAATGTT
>NW_018471324.1:0-699 GCF_002113885.1 Mizuhopecten yessoensis
CCCCGTCCCACCCCACCACTCCATGCCAATAGCATGAAACAGATGAGCAGAACGCCGATTCATCCCGCAGCTATGGGTCAGACCACAGGGGCCCGCTACAAGTGACCGAGACACACATATGCCACACCAATACGGGTCACAGCACACATAAACATATAAGCTTATGTGTGTTGTGACCCACATCGGCATAGCACACATGCACACCGCCAAACACCCGCAACGAGGCCCTGTGGACAGACGTAGACACCCTTGCTGTTTAGAACATAATGTTATCATAATGAAAAAAGAAGAATGTCTAAAGTATGAGTATGACGACTTGCACATTAATATAAACAATATGCTATTTACATACATAAATATACTACCAACAAATGGCATTTGATAGAAAATTACCTTTCATTACGATAAGATGTTTGTCCTGTCGAAGCACCCATACGTAAACAGTAACGTTATAAGCGATCGTAGTAGTGTAGCTGGTGTTGTTAAATCGACCCACACACACTCGTGTGTGTAACGCTGTATATAACGATAGACTGTGTGTATACAGCGGTGTAGTTGACCTGTTTAAAAGCAAGATGGATTTAGAGATAGACGGCAATTGTCCAATTAAAATATTGTGTCGCTATAAATAGTTGCGTTATGACATAATGAATCAGTGTGTACTGTAGGCTCAGCATGAAGTGGCGTGCCATATATCTG
>NW_018471325.1:0-699 GCF_002113885.1 Mizuhopecten yessoensis
AAAAAAACAATTAAAAAAGACCTTTTCTCATGCACCGTTCTCCTACACATTTTAAAACAACAAATCAAACAAACAAAGCGACTGGAGAAATTCTCGCTTGTTTATGTACCCACTATCTTGTTAATGCTCACAGTCCAAAGAAACATCCTTGACTTTTCTTTGACAAAAAACAAAACAAAACAAAACATTTAACGAGATAATTCCACGTTGATGAGAAAGAGACAATATGTAGTAATATTTATTAGAAACAGTCAACAAACTTTCAAATAAAAATAATTGATCGGGCTTTACATTTCCAAAGAAGAAGGTGACAACCAGCTAAATTTGGCAATTCAAAACAGTCAACAATCATATTGGAAATAAGTGCTGTGTCAGGGTATACATTGGAAGGGAGGAAACCTTAGTTATTATAAACAGAACAAAAACATTTTAATGTAGTGTTTATCTGAGAGATATGCGTATAATGATTGGTTTGGAAATAGTTACTGTAAACATCACTAAAAAGTTTCTTGGCAGTGAAAACATGTGTACAACAATGTAGCGATATAGAAAACAGGAGGATACCGAATGTATAAAAACATAAAGGGAAGATATGAACAAAGAAAATATTGTTTGCATTATTTATATCAAATATAGCGAGGATGCTGTGTGGGTTAGGTTACTGGCGACAATATACTGCACACATACTGTATATAACTT
>NW_018471326.1:0-699 GCF_002113885.1 Mizuhopecten yessoensis
TGTGTTAGTCTCCTGCACAACTACAGCTGTAGGTACGTATTCACTATGTTACAATTCAGGCACTTTTGTCAGCCTCCTGGACAACTACAGATATAGGTACATATTCACTCTGTTACTATTCAGGCACTTTATCAGCCTCCTGGACAACTACAGATGTAGGTATGTATTCACGCTGTTACAATTCAGGCACTTTTTTCAGCCTCCTGAGCAACTTGTAAGAAATATGCAGGGCATAATCATTCTCCAGAATAAAAATCAATGTTTCTTTTGTTGAATGTTTGTAGCCTTTATATATATGTGTGTGTGTTTGTGATTAACAGGTGTAAACATGGATGGACAGGACTGAACTGTGAGAATGAAGTTGATGATTGCTTGAGTATGCCTTGCCATAATGGAGGGACATGTCAAGACCAGTTCTTAGGCTATAACTGCACCTGTGCTCATGGTAACACTGTCTATACTGAATATATAGTGCTCAAAATATACCAATTAACATTTGTAAACAGTTGATTTTTGCACAAACAGATTTATAATATATATGTTTTAAATAAATACCCTTTCAAAAAGGTGAATCTGATTCAGGACACTGCTTAGAACTTCAACAGCAAGATCAAGATTTATGTACCAGACCTGCTAACCCCTGAATCTCCCAAGGGGGGTCATGACCCCCATTGGGAAATTCTGTGGGGGGTGATAACG
>NW_018471327.1:0-699 GCF_002113885.1 Mizuhopecten yessoensis
CTCACAAAAATCTTTAAATATCGATTAACAAATAGTAACTATATATTACCCTTTTGTATATACATATTATGTTTTTGTTTTAAATCTTCAAATGCTGATTGACACTACCATATACTTTTTGAACTTATGCCATTATTTTGAGAATGCAGAATTGCCGTTATCTCCAATTAATAAAAAGACTGAATGAAGAGACGACTTGAGTACTCAATTCATCATCAACAAGAATTACAAACATTTGACATTTTCATTCGATTACATAACTGTTTTATACATTTTCATATTATATGCATTGCTTGATGAATAAAAAGTTTTATGCCATAAGTGTTTATAGTGTCTTTCATCATATTGACATACAGTGATATCGGTATATACATACAAGTGTGGGATGGCACAACTTATATCTTTCCCGATTTAGGTATGTAATCACATTTAAGCCAGATTCACATGACTATGTACCTAGAAGAAATGGACACATCACGTACCAAAATAGTTTTTAAACGACCTTAATCAGGTAGGGCGTAAGAATTGTACCTGTTGCCTCCATTTCATGCTCATAGGGGGCGACTGAAATTGGGATCTTATCTTTTCTCCTCTTTCTGAACAACTTTCTTCTTCCTAATGTCTTCCTTGACAATGCTTCGCTTTTGGCATTTAGTTGAGCGTTCGTCCCTGTGATGAAGGCTTTGGGTTCTGTCCCCT
>NW_018471328.1:0-699 GCF_002113885.1 Mizuhopecten yessoensis
TGACTGAGGAGTTGTCAGGCTTTAGGTATCCACTGATGATCCTGAAATAAATTTTTGTTCTGTTAGTGTATAGAACAAGCACTGAACATTGATATACTTACCTAATGATACTTCCGGAAACATATTTTTTTACAAGTAAGGGGGGATCACTCCAACGGTCATATTGATGGTTACACAGATGACTGCGTCATGAAATCAACGGAAATGAACTTGTTACTTTCTCATGTGTCCCTTGTATTACCTCTTAAATATCTATAAAGCTAGTTTGCTCAGATAACTAATTGAAATAAGTTGTCATCATGCGCTTTAGATATATGTTGTCATGTCCTAAACAATGCCGAAACCATACGTATTTTTCGCGGATAAACATTTATTAATCAACTATATACTCTGTTTATACTGTCGACTTTGGTGCTTGTTACCATTTTCTGTTGGCTTGCCCTACTGTTCGCAACATAAAGTTGGATCACCAACAAAATTTACATAGAGTGGGCTCACTTTAAAAATTTGTCCGCTAAAATTGATTCTATAAATAAGTTAAATGAAGCAAGATATTTAAGACAATCATTTATCTCGATAAAGTGGCAAACAGACTTCTAAAATTTTCTTTAAACACGACATACCAGCAGTTGATATATCAAGAATTGAATTTTCCCTGTGTTAATTTAATCTGTAATCGTGTGATAACCGTAACCTGTG
>NW_018471329.1:0-699 GCF_002113885.1 Mizuhopecten yessoensis
AAATATAGAATAAAAACAAAATTTTCAGATCGTCCGCTAGGCCTTCTGCCTTCTAGGGCTTCTTCAGGCGAATAAAAATATATATAGAGTAAAAACATATTACATAATATGTACGAAAAAACTACCGGTATATACAAACAGAAAAGTGAACAATATTTATACAAACGGAATGAAAATTATGGAACAGGCAAAGAACAAGATACTAAATGGAATCATATGTTCATACATGTTAGCAAGATATGTATATACTTGCGTGTACATATGCATATGTGTAGTGTATATGTACATATGTGTGGAAAACATATGCACATGTGTAAGGTACATGTGCATAAATGTGGTGTACATGTGTGCGAGTGTGGGGCGTAAGTGCATGTGCATGGTGTACATATGCTGATGTGTATGGTGCATGTATGCATGTGTGTAGGATATATTTTCATATGTGCGCATGCACTGGATGGCATGTGCATATATGTAATATAAGAATTGCAACAAACATTGGACATACATGACTGATAAAATACACTGCATAACATTGAACACTCAAGGTCTCTGAGATAAACTAAAATGAAAAAGGTTCTATCAATGGGTCAAACAACAAAAGGCAAATAAAGTATGCATATAAGTGACACATTTTACAGATAAAGAAATCCCACCCATCAACACAGAATGGCAAGGAGAATTTATACACAGCAATGGCTC
>NW_018471330.1:0-699 GCF_002113885.1 Mizuhopecten yessoensis
CTGCCTTGCTCCTCTCTGTGAAACCATGGGATTATGTTTCAGTAATATCACTATTAATAAAAAGTGAGGAGACGTTGTTTCATGAGTTTAGTAACTCGATAGACTAATCAACCTACTTTGTGCTATATGGCAATCAAAAGACTGTGATACTGACTGATTTCGACAGGGATCTGCAATTGAGTCAATCATGTTTTTACAAACACTTGATACTTCTGGGAAATATTCAATGAACTATTTATAAATCATCTGTTAATATTCTAAAGACATTGCTGCATTTCTTTTACAATAAAATATTTGTTTATATATTTATTTATTTTGTGAATTTGTTCTCTGTGTAATACTTGCATGAATACATTTTTGTCGCCATTATCATAACAAACACGCTCTCCCTGGGTAATATATGAAATTCAAATACTATTGAATGAAGACAAAGGTGTCTGCGAGAATCGGACACCAAATCCCGTAAGTCCCCTTCAAACTTCGAGACGTTGCATTAGTTGTTTAGGTTGTTGCTATGGTGACCATCAGTGGATTACTCGTACTATGCCTATGTTGTGAGGACAATAGTAGTGCACGGTTCTATATCAAAGCAAACGAATATTATATGTATTTAGAATTAAAATCTTTAAGCTAGCATATGAAACAATATGTTTTGATAACAATATACAATTACTTACTTCCCTTCCACTATTTCGAAAA
>NW_018471331.1:0-699 GCF_002113885.1 Mizuhopecten yessoensis
AGGCCCTCTATGCCTCTTCTTTTCAGTTATTGATACAGGCCATCTGGGCCTCTTATCAGTTATCATTGATGTCCTGTAATAGTATATACCAGCAGTTCATGCCTTTTTACTAGATTTCTTTTATAGCTGGAGTATTAATCTCTCTTTCTCTCCGAATTTACTTTGTAGGAATCACTCCATCATAATTAAATTACCTCGGTTATTTAACAGCTGTTGTAAAACGTCTTTATATCTCACTAAATTAACACATTCTACTGAACAATTGTATACAATGATTGCTTGAGACCACAAGCTGACAGTAACAGAGATCAGATTTCAAGATAATTACAGTAGATTTTAACAAAGTCAATAGCAAAAAAAATCAAGAATTAAAGTGTTCAAATAGCTTTCATATTGGTCATTGATTTATTAGTTGATATACAAATATTTGTATTGTGAAGACAGTTTTTAGCACAATACAGAAAAAATAGTTGGATAAAGAATGACTTGGAGTTAAACTATGTGTGCACTATTCTCATTGACACGTCTGTGAGAACTTAGAGTCAAAGGTGCAGAGAGATTTATGTTCAATGTGAAAATTTATTTGCTTTACAAATCATATTCTGAAAGGTTCCACAGATGGCAGAAACAGTCCAGACTAACAAGGGTCCACTGGTACACACCATCTATCTGGACTAACAAGGTTCCACTGTATACATG
>NW_018471332.1:0-699 GCF_002113885.1 Mizuhopecten yessoensis
ATACACCTGTAGTATGTGATACTGTAGACCATGATACACCTGTAGTATGTGATACTGTAGACCATGATACAACAGTAGCGTGTGATACTGTATATAATGATACACATGCAGTGTATGATATTGTAGATTATGATACACCTGTAGTGTCTGTTACTGTATATAATGATACACATGTAGTGTGATACTGTAGGTTATGATACACCCGTAGTGTGTGATACTGTAGACCATGATACACCTGAAATATATGATACTGTAGACCATGATACACCTGTAGAATGTGATACTGTAGACCATGATACAACAGTAGCGTGTGATACAGTATATAATGATACACCTGCAGTGTGTAATACTGTAGACTATGATACACCTGTAGTGTGTGTTACTGTATATAATGATACACATGTAGTGTGTGATACTGTAGATTATGATACACCTGTAATGTGTGATACTGTAGACCATGATACACCTGAAGTATATGATAATGTAGACCATGATACACATGCAGTGTATGATATTGTAGATTATGATACACCTGTAGTGTGTGTTACTGTAGACCGTGATACACCTGAAGTAGATGATAATGTAGACCATGATACAACAGTAGCGTGTGATACTGTATATAATGATACACCTGCAGTGTGTAATACTGTAGATTATGATACACCTGTAGTGTGTGATACTGTATATAATGATACACCT
>NW_018471333.1:0-700 GCF_002113885.1 Mizuhopecten yessoensis
TACTATCTATTCTGATTGAAACATTTTCACTTTGCTTGACATCGTATCTGCCCTACGCACATGACAGGATTAACCGAGGTACACTGGTTTTGTTTAGGTTCACAATAAATGTCATTTTTCTGGATGTCACTAAAGTTCCTGATGCAGTCTGTTAGTAGTGGCTTCGATTTTTTTATTTTGTCACAGAAAAACGTCATCCTGTCTTTGTCCAACGACTTACGTCACGATCCCCGATCCTTGGTCTTTTGGCGCCGTATAAGTAGGCGGGTCCAATTTACCTTCTGTGAGATCATCATTCCGTTAGTTATTTCACGGACCAATGATAATGATCCGTTCACGATGATTCCCTACCCACGCAATGACACGGCTTTTCTCTGACGTCATCATTCCGTTTGTATTTCGTAAGGATTATCAAACGTCAACGTATTAACTGTGTGACAGTCTATGTGACTCATAGGACTACGTGGCTCTCCCATGACTCCCGTCTCCACGTCTCCGGTAGTAGGCGGATCCAATTCACCTTCTGTGACGTCAAGATCCTACGATCCACGTTCTTTTGGCGCCGTATAAACAATCGCTCTATACTACTATTGTCTGATGTTTTTCATCCGGGGTGTTCGATCTTTTCGAATATATGGCCACGGCATAATAATATTTACCGACTCTAAATTAGAGTCATAGGGCAAACCAAACTGAGATA
>NW_018471334.1:0-700 GCF_002113885.1 Mizuhopecten yessoensis
GCTACATAAAAATCAAAGACCCCCATTACTCAGTCCGTCTTGCCCAGTCTGTAGGGGTCATACCAAAAAACCTGAAAGTTTGGTGCACATCCACATTCATATATCTACCGTGTCCAAATAGTTTAAAATAAATAAATATATATCTATCATGTTTAAAAGTTCAAGTTCATGAAACATTGTAGAAAATGTTATTTTATCCCTTATTCCTCAACTAACACCCAATGCTAAAATAAATTACTTTAAAATATAGAATGTTTTATTTGATATGATAAAAAGACATTTTTTTTGTAATATTTCCTTCCACTGAACACAAACACACCCAGACTGGTTTCTAGGGTCATATAAATAATCCCAAAGTGTTGTGCACTTTCCCATACATAAATATACCATGTCTTAAGTTTCAAGTTCTTAACTCAGAAATGTCGTTTAAAGGCATACAGTCAAATTTACCCCTTTTGGCCCCACCCATCTGTCCCCTGGGGGGTCAGGGACTTTATTTGTACAATTTGAATCCCCTTCCCCTAAGGATGTTTATTGCCAATTTTGGTTGAAATCGGCCCAGTAGTTTGTGAAGTACTAGATCTTGCCCTAAAAATTTAACCTGTAGAACTTGCCAAAAAACTTGGACCAATTCCAAAAGACTTGTACTTTGGACCAATAATGAGCAAATATGGTCCAATATGTTGCTATGGAACCCTTC
>NW_018471335.1:0-700 GCF_002113885.1 Mizuhopecten yessoensis
GTAACCGTATGTTTGTTTTCACCATAACAAATGTTTTCATGAGTGTAACGTTATGGTTGTATTCTCTATAACAAATGTTCTCGTCAGTGTCACATTATGGTTGTGTTCTCTATAACAAATGTTCTCGTCAGTGTAACGTTATGGTTTTGTTCATTATAACAAATGTTCTCGTCAGTGTAACTGTATGTTTGTTTTCAACATAAGAAATGTTCTCGTCAGTGTAACTGTGTGTTTGTTTTCAACATAACAAATGTTTTCATGATTGTAACGTTATGGTTGCATTCTCTATAACAAATGTTCTCGTCAGTGTCACATTATGCTTGTGTTCTCTATAACAAATGTTCTCGTCAGTGTAGCGTTATGGTTTTGTTCATTATAACAAATGTTCTCGTCAGTGTAACTGTATGTTTGTTTTCAACATAAGAAATGTTCTCGTCAGTGCAACTGTATGTTTGTTTTCAACATAACAAATGTTTTCATGAGTGTAACGTTATGGTTGCATTCTCTGTAACGTTATGGTTTTGTTCATTATAACAAATGTTCTCGTCAGTGTAACTGTATGTTTGTTTTCAACATAAGAAATGTTCTCGTCAGTGTAACTGTATGTTTGTTTTCAACATAACAAATGTTTTCATGAGTGTAACGTTATGGTTGCATTCTCTATAACAAATGTTCTCGTCAGTGTCACATTATGGTTGTG
>NW_018471336.1:0-700 GCF_002113885.1 Mizuhopecten yessoensis
GATTACTAAAATCTGTACAAAGTAAAAAAGGCTTTATTGTGTTTTATCTCCAATAATGTTTACTTTATTTGTCAACGACATGGAATCCGAATCGATTAAGTCAAATTGACAAAGTCATTACTTGCAATTACTTAATTTGTTTTTAATTATGCATGCCGATGGCTCGGTATTTATGTTGGATTTTTAATCACTTATTCTCGACGTTGGAATTTATCTGTAAATGTAGACAAAACAAAAATAGTTGTTTTTAGGAAAAGAATCAAAACGAGCAGTGGGTTTTTGATAGTAAAGCTATAGAAGTGGTAGATCAATTTTGCTATTTAGGTTTGGGTTTTAGTTATAACGGTAAATTTACCCTTGCATTGAATAGCATAGCTGTACAAGGAAGGAAAGCTTATTTTCTTCTTAATCAGAAAGCGAAAAGATTTGACTTGAATGGAAAGACCAAGTTATCTTTATTTGATACTTATATATCATGTATTGTGAATTACGGGTGTGAAGTATGGGGTTATAGTCCTGCACCACAGATTAAAAAGATACAGTTATTATATTTGAAAACCTTATTGGGTGTCAGGAAAACAGTAAATAATGCCATGGGGTATTTTGAACTTGGTCGTTACCTTTGCAAAAACAGCATAGGATTGCTATTGTAAATTACTGGCTGCAAATATTAAAGACTGGTAACTGTATTTTGAGGGCC
>NW_018471337.1:0-700 GCF_002113885.1 Mizuhopecten yessoensis
CGAAAACGTTAATATAAACTAGAGACAATAACGAACAATTTTCTTCTTACTTTTATTCACATATATAACAAATATTTTTCAAGTTATGCGCATTTGAAAAATTAAGTAAATTAATTTATATTTCAATAATTAATTCAGCAGTGGCGTCCCTTTACATAGAAATCAATGTAGCAGCCTAAGGGTTTACTTAATTGTATACATTTTGCACAATAAAGCTTGTCACAAGTTTTAATCCTATTGTAAAATACGGTATTCGTCGAAGCGTTCGAAGTTGAAGCGTTTCGATTTGCGAGACTGGGTTCCGGATTTTAGTAGTTATTGAACATTACTTCCGGTTTATAACCACGTGAAACCAACCATGGCGATGTTGTTAAGCTGGAGGAAATGTTCAAATCCAGCTAAGCCTGTCCGTGAACATCTACAGAAAAAGATGCTCTAACACGAAACCAAAATTATGAAAAGAATCGCATAGGGTCCTTATAAGGCCGGAGTGGAAGAAAAACAGAACTTGGTTAGAATTTGACAACGAGTGGAAGAAAATGTTTTGTAGTTACACAGATTTATTTTGTTTTGATTTCTAATAATTTTCCAATTTAGATCACAATTTACACATTCATGCTGTAAAAAAGACTAGTCTGTAACTTGGACTAGCAATTTCATAGTCGGACTATTAAAATTCTGGGTTCACTAGTCCAAATGA
>NW_018471338.1:0-700 GCF_002113885.1 Mizuhopecten yessoensis
ATGGTAGAAGAAGGATTGTAAAGGTTTTACCTCTATTTCCCCTATCGGGCCCCTCCCATCTGCCATCCTACAGAAGAAGAAGGATTTTGAAGAATTTGTTATATTTCCCCTCTTAGGACCTGCCCCTCAGCCCCCAGGGGGGGCCAGACCCATCGTTTATACAAAATTGGTTCCCCTTTACCCAAGAATGCTTCAGACAAAATATTGACAAAATGATCCTTTCATTCCTACAGAAGAAGAAGGATTTTAAAGAATTTGCTATGTTTCCCCTATTTGGCCCCATCCCTCAGGCCCCTGGGGGCAAGACCCACAGTTTATACAAAATTGGTTCCTCTTAACCCAAGGGTGCTTCAGACCAAATATGGATCAAATCCTTTCATTCCTAAAGAAGAAGAAGGATTTTATAGAATAATTTGCTATATTTCCCCTACTGGGCCCCGCCCCTCAGGCCCCAGGGGGGCCAGACCCACCATTTATACAAACTTTGTTCCCCTTCCCCCAAAGATGCTTCTGACCAAATATGGACCAAATCCTTTCATTCCTACAGAAGAAGAAGGATTTTAAAGAATAATTTGCTGTTTCCCATATTGGGCCCCGCCCCTCAGGCCCCTGGTGAGCCAGACTCATGGTTTATACAAAATTTGTTCCCCACTAACCATGGATGCTCCACACCAAATATGGACCAAATCCTTTCATTCCT
>NW_018471339.1:0-700 GCF_002113885.1 Mizuhopecten yessoensis
GTGTCACTATTAGTTATACATGTTTTATAAATGTTACTTGTGTCAGTATTAGTTATCCATGTTTTAGTTTTATAAATGTTACTTGTGTCACTATTAGTTATACATGTTATATAAATGTTACTTGTGTCACTATTAGTTATACATGTTTTATAAATGTTACTTGTGTCACTATTAATTATCAATGTTTTATAAATGTTACTTGTGTCACTATTAGTTATACGTGTTTTATAAATGTTACTTGTGTCACAATTTGTTATACGTGTTTTATAAATGTTTCTTGTGTCACTATTAGATATAAATGTTTTATCAATGTTACTTGTGTCACTATTAGTTATACATGTTTTATAAATGTTACTTGTGTCACTATTAGTTATACATGTTTTATAAATGTTACTTATGTCACTATCAGTTATACGGGTTTTATAAATGTTACTTGTGTCACAATTAGTTATACGTGTTATATAAATGATACTTGTGTCACTATTAAATATAAATGTTTTATAAATGTTACTTGTGTCACTATTAGTTATACATGTTTTATAAATGTTACTTGTGTCACAATTAGTTATACATGTTTTATAAATGTTACTTATGTCACGATCAGTTATACGTGTTTTATAAATGTTACTTGTGTCACAATTGGTTATACGTGTTGTATAAATGTTACTTGTGTCACTATTAGTTATACATGTTTTATAAA
>NW_018471340.1:0-700 GCF_002113885.1 Mizuhopecten yessoensis
TTATTGTCATACTTTAGATGTCATAGAATCTAGTAATGAGGCGACTATTATTGTCACACTTTAGATATCATAGAATTTAGTAATGAGGCGACCATTATTGTCACACTTTAGATGTCATAGAATTTAGTAATGAGGTGACCATTATTGTCACACTTTAGATGTCATAGAATCTAGTAATGAGGTGACCATTATTGTCATACTTTANAGAATCTAGTAATGAGGCGACCATTATTGTCATACTTTAGATGTCGCAGAATCTAGTAATGAGGTGACCATTATTGTCATACTTTAGATAAACGTCACAGAATCTAGTAATGAGGGGACCATTATTGTACATGTCATAGAATCTAGTAATAAGGTGACCATTATTGTCATCCTTTAGATAAACGTCATAGAATATAGTAATAAGGTGACCATTATTGTAATACTTTACATGTCATAGAATCTAGTAATAAGGTGACCATTATTGTAATACTTTACATGTCATAGACTCTAGTAATGAGGCGACCATTATTGTCACACTTTAGATGTCATAGAGAATCTAGTAATGATGTGACCATTATTGTCATACTTTAGATAAACGTCATAGAATCTAGTAATAAGGTGACCACTATTGTCATACTTTACATGTCATAGAATTTAGTAATGAGGTGATCATTATTGTCATACTTTACATGTCATAGAATCTAGTAATGAGGTG
>NW_018471341.1:0-700 GCF_002113885.1 Mizuhopecten yessoensis
ACCAATTGTATAATTTACCTTTAATACCATATGTTTTTAGTTTATGTAATAGGCCCAAATGCCATACTCGATCTAATGCTTTACTTATGTCACAGAAAACAAAACGCAAATCTTTACCTTGGTCTAAATTGCCACTTATAGTATTATAGATATCAGCTAGTTGATTAGTAGTGGAGTCTTTGGGTTGAAATCCTGACTGATGTACACTTAACATATTGTGACTTGAAATATAATTAAACGTATATTTAAAAACATTTTTTTCAACATTTTGATAAAAATAGATGTAATAGCAATAGGTCTATAATTATTGAGATCACTGATATCTCCTTTACCTTTATAGAGAGCAGTAACATTAGCCGTTTTTAGTACATCAGGTATTACTCCAATAGATAAAGTTCTATTAAATAATAGTTTGAGTGGGTATACTAAAGAAGCAGAAATGTTCTTTACAATCATAGGTAAAATACCATCAGGACCAGCTGGTTTGTTTTTATTAAAAATGTCAAATTGGTCAGTTATATCTTGTTCAGTAATGTTAATGTCAGAAAGTTCAAATGGACATAAGGGAGGTAAATCAGGTAGGTTAGTGTCAGTAATATCAGAGGCAATGGTAGTAAAGAAGTTATTTAGTGCCTCAGCTTTATCTTGTGGATGAATTAATATTTTATTGTTAGATTTTAGAGGATAAGAATTAGTGCTA
>NW_018471342.1:0-700 GCF_002113885.1 Mizuhopecten yessoensis
TGATAATATATCAGGTATAAAAGGAATACAGTAAACATACCCCATTAGGTACTGACAATATATCAGGTATAAATAGAATACAGGAAACATACCCCATGACGTACTGATAATATATCAGGTATAAAAGGAATACAGTAAACATACCCCATTAGGTACTGACAATATATCAGGTATAAATAGAATACAGGAAACATACCCCATGACGTACTGACAATATATCAGGTATAACAGAAATACAGAAAATATACCCCCTGACGTACTGACAATATATCAGGTAGAAGAGGAATACAGGAAACATGCCCCATGAGGTACTGACAATATATCACGTATAAAAGGAATACGTAAACATACCCCATGAAGTACTGACAATATATCACGTATAAAAGGAATACAGGAAACATACCCCATGAGGTACTGACAATATATCAGGTAGAAAAGGAATACAGGAAACAAACCCCATGACGCACTGACAATATATCAGGTATAAAAGGAATACAGTAAACATACCCCATGACGTACTGACAATATATCAGGTAGAAAAGGAATACAGGAAACATACCCCATGACGTACTGACAATAGCTCAGGTATAAAAGTAATACAGGAAACATTCCCCATGAGGTACTGATAATATATCAGGTATAAAAGGGATACAGTAAACAAACCCCATGACGTACTGACAGTATATCAGGTATAAAAGGA
>NW_018471343.1:0-700 GCF_002113885.1 Mizuhopecten yessoensis
GACTACCACTGTTTTCTTAAAAAGATCAACAACTGAAACCCGAATCAATAGTTACAATCCATCTTGTCTCAGAGCATGGGGCGCAAATATGGATTTGCAATTTGTCTTGGATGTGTATGCTTGCGCATTTTACATTGCAGCTTATGTCACAAAGTCTCATAGAGGTATGAGTGAACTACTGAGAAATGCTGCATCAGAAGCACGGAAAGGGAATTATGAACTCAAACAACAAGTGCGTATGATAGGTAACAAATTCTTAAATGCTGTAGAAATCAGTGCTCAAGAAGCAAGCTACATATGCGTTGGATTACCTATGAGAAAATCATCCAGAAAAGTGATATTTATTAACACGTCATCTCCTTCTGAGAGAGTGTCCCTTCTCAAACCATCTCATGAACTAGAAAACCTTGATGATGATGATGAAGATATAGAATGTTCGAACCTCTTGACTAGGTATGCAAACAGGCCAAACAACATGGAAAATATTTCACTTGCGAATTTTACTGCTAATTATAATCAAACCAGGAAATACCAAGTCCGACGCACAAGACTTTCTACAATGCATACCACTGATGGTCTACTGCCTGAACACAACAACTCTGGCAATGAGGATACACTCTCTGATGAAGAGACGAGCAACATACAGTATTTAAAAGTGAAAAAACCACGAGTTATTCGATATGTCCATTTCAACCCCGAT
>NW_018471344.1:0-700 GCF_002113885.1 Mizuhopecten yessoensis
AAAAATGCAACAGTTGCATTCTGCCCCTAACTTATGATGCCAAAGTATGTTACACATACTATGTTATGGTGGTATAATTACTTCTAAAATTCAAACATAAGTTGCCAAAACCTAACATCAGTACAAATACACAACGAGAGCTTCCATCTTTTGGTCCACTTGATGGTGTTCTTGTTGTCCATGAGGGAAAGTCGAGCATCCATGAATTTCCTGATTAAAAAAACACCTAACAATAAGTATGCAAGTACAGTTTGAATTTAAAGAGAATGTTTTCTTATACACAAGCAAAACAATTCAATTTGAATATTTCCAAATGAAATATAAAGCTATGTTAAATTACATAAACTTAAATCAATTACCAGGTTATACCAGGTAACCATGGTTAAAAACATATATAAAAAGGTGCAGACAAATTCTTATATGCATTACACATCAAAATTACTTGTAAAATCTTGGTTTACTCTGTTTTACATGTCATAATATGTTATAATTATAAAATGTACAAATCATCTTGTAAACGAATATAATTAATCAATCAAAAAAGTTGAAAATAAATCATCTTCATCTTTCAAGTATCTTAACAAAGTTGTATTTTGGCTTACCAAACTGAAGACATTAGAGTTAATGATTATGCATCGTCATTTTTTAAGCGTGCCTAAATACTATACTCAGCCGTTAAGAAGAATGGCCTGGACAAACT
>NW_018471345.1:0-700 GCF_002113885.1 Mizuhopecten yessoensis
ATACTCTGTGAAAATAGTGGTTTGTAAAATATCAGGATCCCTATATGTGCGTGCACGTAATAACGGCATACCATGCGATTGCCTACGGTTACATATGTACCTGACATGTTAATGCACCATGCGTAAGCGGGCTATGGAATGATGTCCAAAGTGTAACATGATTGAGAGTAATTTTGTTCCATAAAAGAACAATAAATTGACAATTAAATATAGTAATTTAATTTATTTCGGTTGTTTTTGGTATAGTAAACAAAATAAGTGTCATTGTATAAATTCTATCCCTCTGCAAAAAGTTCCGATTTTTTTCAAGGTAGACAACTCTCATCATGATCAAAATTATTGTAAAATGTAAAATAAATGAATTATAAAGACTTTGTGTGTATTTGGTTCAATTTTTCACACTTTTTGTATGAAACTATGTGTCCGGTTTGCACTTAGATTGTATTTAGTAACTTTTATCCATACAATTTCAATAAAAAACGCTTTTTGTACATTTTGTAGATATTTTATTATAAATAAAATATTTGTAGGGTTGATTAGCAATGTTTCTTTTCATTATTTTATTCTTGTAATAATTTCGAATAATGCCACATGCTCCAAAAAATGTTAAAGTGTTCAATTTGTAAAAAATTCATTTTTTCGGTATTTATTTTACAAAAACTCCCCAGTTTATCGGAATGCTTAGATTTTCATAAAATCA
>NW_018471346.1:0-700 GCF_002113885.1 Mizuhopecten yessoensis
TTTCAAATATTTATCATACTCATAAATTAGATATGGAAATTCATAGAGTAAATCATTTAGTTAGAAAAACGCAACGCATTCACATAGTCGCCATGATCTTTCACTGAAACTAATACATTTAACACCGCGTTACTTCAGCGTTCCAATTCTTGACATAGCGTCATCAGTAAATCAGGAAGTTAATTCATACAGTAAAACCAGATTATTCATTAACTCGAGGTTCAGATAATTTTATAAAGCAACTCAATAATATATTGAGCTTTATAGTTATGCTGCAGCGTTCTGCATCAAAGTCAGAAAAAACCCACAGCATGATTGGAAGAAACAATAAACCATTCGTTATGGTACTATCGATCACCAAAGTTGAGTGATTTTGACAGTCATGCTCAGGTTTATTAAATGAACGAACATTACAACCAGAAATAACGACTGATATCAGTCAAAAAATAAAGATAACTTACCTTAGTGTTATTTGTTCCCTTCTGTAAAAACAACGGCCTGTACGCGATGCCTACAAAGTGTCTCTTTCCTGTCCGGGTGGTTATGTATGTGTCAGGTAAAGGTTCTAAATATAGATGTCATGATACATCAGTGTTAGGTGGCAGTGTATAGTAGAAATTACAATAACCTTAAGATGTAGGGTATGTCTCGGTTACGCATGGATAGTGAATTCATCCTGCAAAACACAAACACATATATA
>NW_018471347.1:0-700 GCF_002113885.1 Mizuhopecten yessoensis
CAACCCCCCCCCCCCCCCCAAAAAAAAACCCAATGGATAATTATATACTTACATATAGATATAGAAAACAAATAAGATTTTGCGGATGCTCATTGACAAACAAATCTACCCAGTCACAATATATGTAATTAGAATACTTGCTGGTAAGAAATTACCACGAATTCGAATTCGTTGTGTTCCCCTGAACTAACAACTCGTTTAGCTATGGCGCTTTGGTCAACTAAAGCCTAGTACGGAATGATAAGAAGCTGAGAGAATGACGGGGATTACCAGTTGCCGGATGACCGCCGACTACACTTCAGCATTTTAAAGATGAACATCTAGCCAGCTTAAGTCTCTTTCATCTAGATGTCCCTCAGTTGAACTCCCTCAGTTGAACTCGATCCCTCACATGTTGCATTTATCTGAAACAGTTGCTCTGACAATTTGACTTTGGCCTCAAACAGAATTAAGTACAGATCAGAAAGCAGGCTATGTGTGCCAATTTGTGTGATGTTGCTTATGTATCATGAAGAATTTATGAAATATCAAAATCACAGCGAAGAGTCACTCATCAAGTTGTACGGAATGACATTTGACAACAAGGTTCCCTTAAAGATGTTTTGTTTAGTTGTCCTCAACCGCAATTAATAAGCATTTTATGAGTATATCTTATTTATCTAACATATGCACTTCCATATGCATTTTATGATGAGTGTCA
>NW_018471348.1:0-700 GCF_002113885.1 Mizuhopecten yessoensis
ATATGAGTAAAAAGTGTTTGCATGTAAAAAGTGCAAACCCAATTTATTATAAAAAGTTAGCTGTGTTAATATTATATTAACAATGACCAACATAATCACAATATCTTAAGAACATAACTGAGGTCCTGTATCTATATATATTCATGTACATACAGAAATGCAACAAATTAGATTTATTATACATATATACATACACCTGTATTGCCGTTTTCCATGTGTGGGGAAGTGATTCATGAAGAGGCTTGCTTTAGGTTCTCTGAGCATTTTATAATATTTTAGTTTATGATATTTTGTTTATTGTTTACATAACTTATGTTTACTGGAAAGTGTTGTTTATGGCTATGAATTAAAAAAAACAAGTTAAAATTACGAACTTTAAAGTAAAAGTTGATTTATATATAATAAAAAGTATATGAGCTCGAGGCAAGGAAGTTATTCTAACAGTGTTGTCAATATGATGTTGTCAAATTAATATTGTCTACACTGTAAGAATTACTTCCTTGCCCCATATACAAATTCTAAATAATTCGTATCCTACAAACATACATTTGCAAGGATCCAGTGTTGTTTGGGAAGCTACTGTTAATATAACTTATTTGGCCCAGAATTAAAAGTATATAACTACCTTGCTAATGAACAGTTATCTTCTAATCTCAGTTCTTTATTTACCCCCCTAGAAGTGATGGTAGATGTGTGTAGG
>NW_018471349.1:0-700 GCF_002113885.1 Mizuhopecten yessoensis
TCTTGAGTAACAAAATAGATAAAATGTTTACATGAGTTTATACTGTATTGATAATCCTTTGCTTTTATAAAACAAAACAGTCTCAATTTGGGTCAAGTGGCTCTTACATTGGAATAAAGATTCAATTAAAATGAACAGCACATTGCGTTTTTATTCGATTCATGATTCCAGGAGATCCAGCTGTGAACAGTTTGTGTGATCTAATTCGCTTAACAAGCGAACAGTAAATATTTGTGTTACGTTAAATAATATGAGAGTGGGTCGATAACACGTGTTAACTGATAGCGACAGTAGTGACAGCTGCTTTAACAGGAAGGGCGGGACTTGTCAACTTAGCGAAAATAAGCGTATATTTTTGTATTTTTCATGGTATAGCTGTGTTAGCGTCCACTATACGAAACTATTTCGTAAATGAGGTTATTTGCGTGATTACGTTTTAATAACTCGGGATGTTTTTGCCACTTAAGTAAATAAGAATCTCGACAAAAATCCGAAATAGCCGATAACACCCGATGATGATTCTATTCAATGGAAATCTTGCGAAAATAAAATAGGAAGTTGAGTAAGTATTTTATGGAATTAGTGACTGCAGCGACATTTTACAGTTACTGAGTATTTAACCACACAATAATGTCGTTCAAAGTCACAGCCCCAATCATGGATAAGTTTATATCTTTATTCACAACAACAGTATTGTTAT
>NW_018471350.1:0-700 GCF_002113885.1 Mizuhopecten yessoensis
TTGTTAAGTAAATAAAGTTTATATTATCATCAAACTTGGTACATATAGGGAGGCTGCAATATTCCCCAGACAACTGAGGATGTTCATGTGTCTCATCAGATCAGTCGACTGTCAAATATATGTGTCTGCATTTCCACAGAGTGTCCGTCTGACAAGTATGGTGTCATGTGTAGGGAGGACTGTGGCTATTGTAACAAGGGCTTGTGTGACTTTGAATCTGGAAGGTGTCTCGAGGGGTGTGAGGCTGGTTACCATGGTGACACATGTAAACAAGGTGAGTAATAAATAATCTATTGATTTTTAAACCAAAAAAATCAGAGATTTATGTTTAAAAAGAATTTGGACTGAAACATTCTTTCTCTCCTTCTCATAAGTTTCAGTGTGTGTAATGGTAATAATGATTTAAACACTCCATATCTTAGGTAAATGTTGGTATAAATACCATGCTTTAAAGATTCAAGGCTCTCTTTCAAATGTTAAAATTTGAACTATGTGTATTGTCCACTTATAATTATACATTGTGATTTTACATTTTTCATTGCTACAGAGTGTAGTCCTGGTACCTATGGTAAAAACTGTCTGAGTACTTGTGGTAGCTGTCTGGACGGTATGTTATGTGACAGATTCTCAGGCCAGTGTCCAAACGGTTGTTCGGAGGGATACCTAGGGATGTTCTGTCAGACAGGTAAGTAGACAGGGA
>NW_018471351.1:0-700 GCF_002113885.1 Mizuhopecten yessoensis
AAAATTTGCATAATATGTGAAAGTTGTTTTATACAAATGACAGTGTACGACGGACTTGCGGTAAGATAATAAATGGGATATATTATTCAGACACTCTTCAAAATTGAAAACAGTGCAAAATAATTTTCAACTCCTGATCAACAGGAACGTTTATGGTCCTTCAATTCAAAGATAAATCCAAAAACAATTGACTTTGAAAATGGCAATCGAACGTGACATTAAATATGAAAACTACGAAAAAGTATAAGTGACGCTAGTATGTGAACCAACGTGTAAAGTTAACTCCCTTAAAAAAGATGGACGAATCAGAAAAAAAGAAATTCGCGAATTTGATTACATGAAATTAAACTTTAAGAATGCTAACCACTTAAAACTAATAATTATAAACATCAACAAAACATAATCTGAACTTTAATTCCCTTCTTTAAGACAGGCATCTCTTAATGCTTATAATGATGATTAAGTTTTCGAAGGCATGAGATAAGCTAATTAGTAAGCTGCCTTTTGTCGTATTGAAATGTAATTAAACATTTAGAAATATGAAACATGCAAACTCCAGATACATGTTTGTATTTTCAAAGATAAAATACTCACCAAAAACCTGCACCTCACATAACTCGAGAACCGCATAATCATCATACCAGGTGTACCGTTGGGGGTTGTTTCTATAGTTGTAGACGGTCACGTACCGAGCTACATA
>NW_018471352.1:0-700 GCF_002113885.1 Mizuhopecten yessoensis
CTACAGATTGTTTTGGTGTCTCACAACCGACAAATTTGTTTGTTTCTCCCAATCTACAAATCGCTTTGGTGTCTCTCAACCTACAAATTGTATTGGTGTCTCTCAACCTACAAATTGTTTTGGTTTTTCCCAACCTACAAATTGTGTTGGTGTTTCTCAACCAATAAATTCTTTTGGTATCTCCAGCTTCATTTAATATTTTTTTTATAGAACGGCTGTGATTTACGATTTTTGGCTTTTTTTTAGGACGCAAAAATGATATTTTGCTATTGTTTTGCAATTATTTTGAACATTATGTACTTTGTATTATAACGCACGTTCTTAAATTAATATGAATTTTTACTTTGTTTATATATCGAAATGTTCATGATGGCAAACTTGTGTATAAAAGTAAGCAGGGACACTGTAAAGGGTTGAGATATCATAATAGTGATCTTTATATAAACAATATTGCGTATGTAATATTGAATTTTAGTACATACTTACTAATACATACGGTTTTTTTTTGTATACGCGATACGACACAATTGCTCTAAAGCATATCAGCCCTCGCCATATCACACCCCAAAATCCGTATCAGCTCCCAACGTATCACACTCCAAAACCCGTTTCAGCCCGCAAAACCCCTATCACACCATTTTTGGAAATTTTTCGTTTTTCAATATTTCAAAGGAAAAATAGATCATAAGATAGTAGCTTT
>NW_018471353.1:0-700 GCF_002113885.1 Mizuhopecten yessoensis
CCATAATGGGCACACCCTTTGATTCCTACTATGTATTTAACCAGATTAACATAAAGGTGAAGAGCCGCAAATTTTGTCCACTATGAACAGACTCCTATTCTTTTTTCATTTCAATTTATGTTAATTTCATTATATTTACACGCTGATAATTATACAGTTAGTATAGGTTATCTACCGGAGCGTGCAATCGGAAGACTTTGTTTCCTGAAAATGTTTTTTTCTGAGGTATGCGGGCATTACTAGAGTGCGGGCCATATGCAAACAAATGACGGTATATCAAAAATAATATCATAAATAATAATATTTTTCTTTTTCTCTATATACAGATTTGTCGTGTAAAGTAGACCCAACGCTAAGACATGAACAATTAGACCAGGGAGCAATACATTCATGATGTAGTTACTTGTCATAGGCCTGAACAATCATGCTTAGAATTTGTTTTCCTTGTACTTTCCATAATAAAGATACCCCAAAGACCTATAAAACATTAGTTTTAAGTTTTAAAATTAATGGATTTAAGAGCATTGGTAGGTTTTTAGATATGTCACCGTGTCAATGTTATAACATTAGATTATAGAGACAGTTTAAAGGGCCCAATGGTTTCCACATTAATCTGTGAAACCGTCGTCATATGACTGTCGCAGCAATAAAAATGAGAGAAAATGATACAATACTTACACTGACGTTGCCATGGATGGAC
>NW_018471354.1:0-700 GCF_002113885.1 Mizuhopecten yessoensis
ACATACTACGACTGTTATGCAAGGCAAAATAAGATCGATCATGAATTGAATGTGATTGCTATGATATAGATTTTGGTTAAGAACTGTTTACTCCTTGTTTGTAATAACATGTCTCTGCGTAGACTGTCTAGATAATATAATATATTTGTTCAGATCCCTTCTCAATGCCATTGAGTATGATTATTATCTTGCCTTGACAAGGAGGCCTCTACCTTTTTATTATTATTAAGAGTTACACTCAATTTACTAATTTTACTTTTCTTTTTACCCTGATTCATGTTGAAACACGTGTAAATGATCAGTTTTAAGATACAATCTATGTGGGTGTAAAACCTGATCTATGTTCGGAGCATTTAGTAATCGGACCTGCGTGTTTTTGTACCAATATCTTTATACACCTGGGTATGGTATAGTGAACATGTGTATAATGTGTAAGGCTGTACAGCTGTGTTTTAAAAACACAAATGTGTAGGATTGTGCTGTTAGCAGTTAAACTCGTCCTATTTAGGAAAAAACTGTTAACCGATGTCTATAGTTTTATAACTGTGGATACCATACGTTAAATAATTTTCGGGTAGCAAGTTAAGGTTATAAGGTAATAAAATATTTCGATTGACCATAAAGTCCCATGCTTCATTCATTTCAAAACAATTGTAATCTATATCTGTTCCATAAGCAGTGTGAGATGAACAAACAAACA
>NW_018471355.1:0-701 GCF_002113885.1 Mizuhopecten yessoensis
TTACGTCTATACCAGGGCAATCGTGTAACTTACATTGAATGTCAATGCACTGCAGTCTATACCAGGGCCGTCGTGTAAATTACCTTGATTGTCAACGCCCTGAAGTCTATACCAGGGCCATCGTGTAACTTACCTTGAATGTCAACAACCTGCAGTCTATACCAGGGCCGTCGTGTAACTTACATTGAATGTCAACGCCCTGCAGTCTATACCAGGGCCATCGTGTAAATATCTTTGAATGTCAACGCCCTGAAGTCTATACCAGGGCCGTCGTGTAACTTACTTTGAATGTCAACGCCCTACAGTCAATACCAGGGCCATCGTGTAACTTACTTTGAATGTCAACGCTCTGAAGTCTATGCCAGGGCCATCGTGTAGCTTACCTTGGATGTCAACGCTCTGAAATGTATACCAGGGCCATTGTGTAACGTACATTGAATGTCAACGCCCTTAAGTCTGTACTAGGGCCATCGTTTATCTTACATTGAATGTCAACGCCTTGAAGTCTACATCAGAGCCNGTACATTGAATGTCAACGCCCTTAAGTCTGTACTAGGGCCATCGTTTATCTTACATTGAATGTCAACGCCTTGAAGTCTACATCAGAGCCATCGTGTAACTTACCTTGAATGTAAACGCCCTGAAGTTTATACCATAGCCATCGTTTAACTTACCTTGAATGTCAACGCCCTGAAGTCTAT
>NW_018471356.1:0-701 GCF_002113885.1 Mizuhopecten yessoensis
CTACAGTACACCTCCACTATAAATCCACTACAAATATCTACAGTATACTTCCACCACAAATATCTACAGTACACCTCCACCACAAATATCTACAGTACCCGTCCACTACAAATATCTACAGTACACCTCCACTACAAATATCTACAGGATACCTCCACCACAAATATCTACAGTACACCTCCACTACAAATATCTACAGTACCCCTTCACTACAAATATCTACAATACACCTCCACTACAAATATCTACAGTACCCCTTCACTACAAATATCTACAGTACCCCTCCACCACAAATATCTACAGTACCCCTCCACCACAAATATCTACAGTACACCNAAATATCTACAGTACACCTTTTTCACAAGTACAAAACACTGGATTTTCTATTGTTGATCTGCCAAATGTATCTCAGGACAGAAAACCTACAAAGAGGATCTATCGGATACAGACATCAGAACGCATGTTTGGATATAAGGAAGCCGTGCTGTTATCATACATATGTTATCTGGTCTCATTACCTTGTTTATCTGCCCGGAAACCATCCTCTGTTTCCTAGACCAAGATTTTATACATCATCCAAAACTAACAACTTCACTTCCAATTATCAAAACTAAAGGCTAAATGCTTCCTTTCATGTTACACTGTGACATTTGTAGAGTTGTTATATTATACAATATACCTGTGATTTACATTAGTGTTAA
>NW_018471357.1:0-701 GCF_002113885.1 Mizuhopecten yessoensis
GTAGCCGTTTAACACCGTGATTTATGTAATGTTGTAGATGGATTATAATGTGTGATACATGTAATGGTGTAGACGGTTTAACACTGCCATACATGTAAAGTTGTAGATGTTTGACACTGTGATACATGTAAAATTGTAGACTGTTTTACACTGTGATACATGTAATGTTATATATGGTTTGACACTGTGATACATTTAATGTTGTAGAATCTTAACACTGTGATACCTGTAATGGTGTAGACGGTTTAACATTGTGATACATGTTATGTTGTAGATGGTTTTACACTGTGGTACATGTAATGCTGTAGATGGTTTAACACTGTGATACATGTANGATACATGTAATGCTGTAGATGGTTTAACACTGTGATACATGTTCATATGGAGATGTTTAATACGGTGAGACCTGTAAAGTTGTAGACTTTTTAACACGTGCACTGTAATACATGTAAAGTCTTAGATGTTTAACACCGTGATACATGTGAAGTTGTAGATGTTTAACACTGTGATACATGTAATGCTGAAGATGGTTTAGCACTATGAAACGTGTAATGATATAGATGTTTAACACTGTGATACATGTTATGTTGTAGATGGTTCAACACTGTGATACATGTTAAGTTGTAGATGGTTTAACAGTGTGATGCATGCTATGCTGTAAACGGTTTAACACGGTGATACCTATAAAGTTGTAGATGTTT
>NW_018471358.1:0-701 GCF_002113885.1 Mizuhopecten yessoensis
ACAATACAAGTCTTACTTGTCTTTTAACACTGTTCAGGGCTGTTTCCAATTCAAGTCTTACCTGTCTTTTAACACTGTTCAGGGCTGTTTACAATACGAGTCTTACTTGTCTTTTAACACTTTTCGGGGCTGTTTACAATACAAGTCTTTCCTATCTTTTAACACTGTTCAGGGCTGTTTCCATTGCAAGTCTTACTTGTCTTTTAACACTTTTCGGGGCTGTTTACAATACAAGTCTTACCTGTCTTTTAACAGTGTTCAGGGCTGTTTACAATACAAATCTTACCTGTCTTTTAACACTGTTGGGGGCTGTTTACAATACAAGTCTAACTTGTCTTTTAACACTGTTCAGGGCTGTTTACAATACAAGTCTAACTTGTCTTTTAACACTTTTCAGGGCTGTTTACAATACAAGTCTTTCTTATCTTTTAACACTGTTCAGGGCTGTTTACAATACAAGTCTTACTTGTCTTTTAACACTGTTCAGTGCTGTTTACAAGACAAGGCTAACTTGTCTTTTAACACTTTTCGGGGCTGTTTACAATACAAGCCTTACTTGTCTATTAACACTGTTCAGGGCTGTTTACAATACGAGTCTTACTTGTCTATTAACACTTTTCAGGGCTGTTTACAATACAAGTCTTTCTTATCTTTTGACACTGTTCAGGGCTGTTTACAATACAAGTCTAACTTGTCTATTA
>NW_018471359.1:0-701 GCF_002113885.1 Mizuhopecten yessoensis
CTAGCTACCCGAAGTATGTAACTCCCCCGTACCCATACACTACTAGCAGGGTGCGGTACTACACTATCTAACCGAAGTATGTAACTCCCCCGTACCCATACACTACTAACAGGGAGGGGGACTACACTAGCTAACCGAAGTATGTAACTCCCCCGTACCCATACACTACTAACAGGGAGCGGTGCTTAAATAACTAACCGCTGGATGTAACTCCCCGTACCCATACACTACTAACAGGGAGCGGTACTACACTACCTAACCGAAGTAAATAACTCCCCCATACCCATACACTACTAACAGGGAGCGGTACTAAAATAGCTAACCAATGGATGTAACTCCCCCGTACCCATACACTATACTAACAGGGAGCGGTACTACACTAGCTAACCGAAGTATGTAACTCCCCAGTACCCATACACTACCTAACCGAAGTAAATAACTCCCCCATACCCATACACTACTAACAGGGAGCGGTACTACACTACCTAACCGAAGTATGTAACTCCTCCGTACCCATACACTGCTAACAGGGAACGGTACTACACTACCTAACCGAAGTATGTAACTCCCCCGTACCCATACACTATACTAACAGGGACCGGTACTACACTACCTAACCGAAGTATGTAACTCCCCCCTACCCATACACTTCTAATAGGGAGTGGTACTACACTATCTAACCGAAGTATGTAACTCCCCCG
>NW_018471360.1:0-701 GCF_002113885.1 Mizuhopecten yessoensis
ATAAGTACAGTGACCAGATTGTCCGGTACAATCACTTATAAGTATAGTGACCTGATTGTCCGGTACAATCACTTATAAGTACAGTGACCAGACTGTCTGGTACAATCACTTATAAATACAGTGANCGGTACAATCACTTTTAAGTGCAGTGACCAGATTGTCTGGTACAATCACTTATAAGTACAGTGACCAGATTGTCCACTACAATCAATTATAAGTACAGTGACCAGATTGTCCGGTACAATCACTTATAAGTATAGTGACCTGATTGTCCGGTACAATCACTTATAAGTACAGTGACCAGATTGTCTGGTACAATCACTTATAAGTACAGTGACCAGACTGTCTGGTACAATCACTTATAAGTACAGTGACCAGATTGTCCACTACAATCACTTATAAGTACAGTGACCAGATTGTCCGGTACAATCAGTTATAAGTATAGTGACCAGATTGTCCGGTACAATCACTTATAAATACAGTGACCAGACTGTCCGGTACAATCACTTATAAGTACAGTGACCAGATTGTCTGGTACAATCACTTATAAGTACAGTGACCAGACTGTCTGGTACAATCACTTATAAGTACAGTGACCAGATTGTCTGGTACAATTACTTATAAGTACAGTGACCAGATTGTCCGGTACAATCACTTTTAAGTACAGTGACCAGATTGTCCGGTACAATCACTTATAAGTA
>NW_018471361.1:0-701 GCF_002113885.1 Mizuhopecten yessoensis
GCTACATAAAAATCAAAGACCCCCATTACTCAGTCCGTCTTGCCCGGTCTGTAGGGGGTCATACCAAAAAACCTGAAAGTTTGGTGCACATCCACATTCATATATCTACCGTGTCCAAATAGTTTAAAATAAATAAATATATATCTATCATGTTTAAAAGTTCAAGTTCATGAAACATTGTAGAAAATGTTATTTTACCCCTTATTCCTCAACTAACAACCAATGCTAAAATAAATTACTTTAAAATATAGAATGTTTTATTTGATATGATAAAAAGACATTTTTTTTGTAATATTTCATTCCACTGAACACAAACACACCCAGACTGGTTTCTAGGGTCATATAAATAATCCCAAAGTGTTGTGCACTTTCCCATACATAAATATACCATGTCTTAAGTTTCAAGTTCTTAACTCAGAGATGTCGTTTAAAGGCATACAGTCAAATTTACCCCTTTTGGCCCCACCCATCTGTCCCCTGGGGGGTCAGGGACTTTATTTGTACAATTTGAATCCCCTTCCCCTAAGGATGTTTATTGCCAATTTTGGTTGAAATCGGCCCAGTAGTTTGTAAAGAACTAGATCTTGCCCTAAAAATTTAACCTGTAGAACTTGCTAAAAAACTTGGACCAATTCCAAAAGACTTGTACTTTGGATCAATAATGAGCAAATATGGTCCAATATGTTGCTATGGAACCCTTC
>NW_018471362.1:0-701 GCF_002113885.1 Mizuhopecten yessoensis
TGTGAAGTACAGGTTGTCAGTATACTGGAGTATTTGTGTTGTACATGTTGTCGGATTACAGGAGTATTAGTGTTGTAAAATTTGTCAGTATACAGGAGTATTTGTGTTGTATAGTTTGTCAGTATACAGGAGTATTTGTGTTGTATTGGTTGTCAGTATACAGAAGTATTCGTGTGGTACAGATTGTCGGTATACATGAGTATTTGTGTTGTACAGGTTGTCGGTATTCAGATGTATTTGTGCAGTACAGGTTGTCAGTATACAGGAGTATTGTGTAGTACAGGTTGTTGGTATACAGATGTATTTGTGTGATACAGGTTGTCAGTATACAGAGGTATCTGTGTCGTACAGGTTGTCGGTATACAGATTATTTGTTTTGTACAGGTTGTCGATACACAGAGGTATTTGTGTAGTACAGGTTGTCGGTATACAGAGGTATTTGTGTAGTACAGGTTGTCAGTATGCAGATGTATTTGTATAGTACAGATTGTCTGTATAAAGATGTATTTGTGTAGTACAGATTGTCGGTATACAGATGTATTTGTTTGGTAAAGTTTGGCGGCATAAAAATGTATATGTGTTGTAAAGTTTCTCGGCATAAAAACGTATTTGTATATTACAGGTGGTCAGTATACAGTAGTATTGGTGTGGTACATGTTGTCGGTATACAGGAGTATTTGTGTTGTAAAGTTTGTCAGTAT
>NW_018471363.1:0-701 GCF_002113885.1 Mizuhopecten yessoensis
TTTACTCTAAGCACACATCTTCAGCATACGGCGTTAACGTTTTACCCTAAGCACAACTCTACAACATACAGCATAAACGTTTTACTCTAAGCACACCTCTACAAAATACAGCATTAACGTTTTACTCTAAGCACACATCTTCAGCATACGGCGTTAACGTTTTACCCTAAGCACAACTCTACAACATACAGCATAAACGTTTTACGCTAAGCACACCTCTTCAGCATACAACATAAACGTTTTACTCTAAGCACACCTCGACAGCATACAGCATAAACATATTACTCTAAGCACACCTCTACAGCATCCAGCATAAACGTTTTACTCTAAGCACACCTTTACAGCATACAACATAAACGTTTTACTCTAAGCACACCTTTACAGCATACAACATAAACGTTTTACTCTAAGAACACCTCTACAACATACAGCATAAACCATACAGCATAAACATATTACTCTAAGCACACCTCTACAGCACACAACATAAACGTTTTACTCTAAGCACACCTTTACAGCGTACAACATAAACGTTTTACTCTAAGCACTCCTCGACAGCATACAGCATAAACATATTACTCTAAGCACACCTCTACAACATACAGCATAAACGTTTTACTCTAAGCACACCTCTACAACGTACAGCATAAACGTTATAATCTAAGCACACCTCTACAACATACAGCATAAACGTTTTACTC
>NW_018471364.1:0-701 GCF_002113885.1 Mizuhopecten yessoensis
TAACTCAATTAGGTCAGAACCACTATGTATATCTCAGCAGAATCAGAACAACTACGTATACCTCGGTAGGGTCAGAACCACTATGTATAAATCAGTGGGGTCAGAACCACTATGTATAACTCAGTAGTGTCAGAACCACTATGTATAACTCAGTTAGGTCAGAACCACTATGTATAACTCAGTAGTGTTTGAACCACTATTTATAACTCAGTAGTGTCAGAACCACTATTTATAACTCAGTAGTGTAAGAACCACTATGTATAACTCAATTAGGTCAGAACCACTATGTATATCTCAGCAGAATCAAAACAACTACGTATACCTCGGTAGGGTCAGAACCACTATGTATAACCTAGTGGGGTCAGAACCACTATGTATAACTCAGTGGGGTCAAAACCACTATGTATAACTCAGTTAGGTCAGAACCACTATGTATAACTCAGTAGTATCAGAACCACTATTTATAACTCAGTAGTGTCAGAACCACTATGTATAACTCAATCAGGTCAGAACCACTATGTTTAACTCAGTGGGGTCAGAACCAATATGTATAACTCAGTGGGGTCAGAACCACTTTGTATAACTCAGTAATGTCATAACCACTATTTATAACTCATTAGTGTCAGAACCACTATGTATAACTCAGTAATGTCATAACCACTATGTATAACTCGGTAGGGTCAGAACCACTATGTATAAAT
>NW_018471365.1:0-701 GCF_002113885.1 Mizuhopecten yessoensis
ACACTCTTACATAGCTTTACTGTGACAGTCTAACATAGGTTTACAATCTTTCATAGCTTTACTGTGACAGTCCTACATAGGTTTACACTCTTACATAGCTCTACTGCGATAGTCCTACATAGGTTTACACTCTTATATAGCTGTACTGTGAGTCTTACATAGGTTTACACTCTTACATAGCTCTACTGCGGCAGTCTAACATAGGTTTACACTCTTACATAGCTATACTGTGACAGTCTAACATAGGTTTACACTCTTACATAGCTATACTGTGACACTCTTAAATAGGTTTACACTATTACATAGCTATACTGTGACACTCTTAAATAGGTTTACACTATTACATAGCTGTNGTACTGTGACAGTCTAACATAGGTTTACACTATAACATAGCTATACTGTGACAGTCTTACATAGGTTTACACTCTTACATAGCTTTACTGTGGCAGTCTAACATAGGTTTACACTATTACATTGCTGTACTGTGACACTCTTACATAGGTTAACACTCTTACATAGCTGTACTGTGACAGTCTTACATAGGTTTACACTCTTACATAACTGTACTGTGATAGTCTTACATAGGTTTACACTATTACATAGCTGTAATGTGGCAGTCTTACATAGGTTTACACTCTAACCTAGCTACACTGTGACAGTCTAACATAGGTTTACACTCTTGCATAGCTCTACTGTGATAG
>NW_018471366.1:0-701 GCF_002113885.1 Mizuhopecten yessoensis
AAAGATATCTTAAACGGTTTGAAATTTACAGCCCAGACAAGATTTGACCTTAGAAAGTGTACTGTACTTTTGACCTAGATGTGAAGGTCATGGTGACATTATTATAACGTACTATGCATTTTCTTTGGCTGATGAAGGTATACTTAGGATTCATCAAAATATTTATAACAGTTTAAAAGTAAAGTTCAGACAAATTTATATTAGAAGAAGCAGTACTGATAAAAGATCTGCCTTACATTCCCATAGAGAATATTGCTTCAGTAATGGGGTTGAGATTACTTACTTTTCGTATCTTGAACGACTACAAAGATGAAATGCAAAGCCAGCCCTCACACGACCTGCCCTTCCCCGTCTCTGCTCTAGGTTGGTTTTGGATGCCCACACTGTAGCGTAGTTTGTCATGTTGTTGTGGGATGTGAACAGCTTCATCTTAGCTCTGGAAAACAGCAGAAAAGCATCAAGAAAGTGTCAGTCAAACGATGATAAGACTACGATATATGTTTCAGAATTCCTCTTGTTTTATTATTGAGTTTGCCCTAGTATATATATAAAAAAAGTTTGCATTATAGATTTTTACATAGAGGTTTTAACAGAGACAGTTTTGTCTAGGTTCGACTATATCTAGCTCTGTATTCTCCTTATAATAAACACAATTGTTGTATTATTCAGAAAGCATTGCTTTGATTTCCAAGAACTAAAAT
>NW_018471367.1:0-701 GCF_002113885.1 Mizuhopecten yessoensis
GACGTTATACTCACCCTAATCCTAGTAATTAGATACTGTCAACATGCTAGGACGTTATCCTAACCCTTATCCTAGTAATAAGATACTATGAACATGGTAGGACGTTTTACCCACCCTAATCCTAGTATTAAGATACTGTCAACATGGTAGGACGTTCTACTAACGCTTATCCTTGTATTAAGTTACTGTAAACATGGTAGGACGTTATACTACTAACCCTAATCCTAGTAGTAAGATACTGTCAACATGTTATGACGTTATACTAACCCTAATCCTAGTAGTAAGATACTCTCAACATGGTAGGACGTTCTACTAACCCTTATCCTTGTATTAAGATACTGTCAACATGGTAGGACG
The DNA here is from genome assembly GCF_002113885.1 of Mizuhopecten yessoensis. NCBI lineage: Eukaryota > Metazoa > Mollusca > Bivalvia > Pectinida > Pectinidae > Mizuhopecten > Mizuhopecten yessoensis. Next base: position 358 of record NW_018471367.1, read on the forward strand.
TTATACTAACCCTAATCCTAGTAGTAAGATACTGTCACGTTATACTTACCCTAATCCTAGTAGTAAGATACTTGTCAACATGATAGAACGTTATAATAATCCTTATCCTAGTAGTTAAATACTGTCAACATGTTATAACTTTATACTAACCCTTATCCTAGTATTAAGATACTGTAAACATGTTAGAACGTTATACTAACCCTTATCCTAGTATCAAGATACTGTCAACATGGTAGGACGTTATATTAACCCTAATCCCAGTAATAAGATACTGTCAACATGGTAGGACGTTATACTAACCTTATCCTAGTATTAAGATGCTGTCAACATGGTAGGACATTATA
>NW_018471368.1:0-701 GCF_002113885.1 Mizuhopecten yessoensis
TTTAACAGAATGCTCTGAATATTACAGAACAGAACACATTTTCTTACAATTTTCTCGACAAAAGCATCTCCATGGACATCCAACCTTATGAAATTTACAAGTTTCAATGGTTTTTTTTCCTAAATTGTGACTTTTATTTAGCTCGGAAAATGGATGTTTTTTTCTGAAATTTAGTGTGCATGTACCTCAATTATGTTTGAGAAATATTGGAGGAGGATTATTTTGTGACAGGGATTGTTTAATGCTAACGGAATGCATTATTGAATTTGATATACAGTTTGGTGTGGCAGCCATATTGAAATGTCCTTATATTGCGTACCTAATGCGTCACATTACTTATTGTACGTGTGCAGTCAATGCACAGTGGCAATGAATTCTATGTCTCACTAGCTAGCTACAACAACACACCCGTTTAAATGTCGACCTGGAATGTCGCTATATTTGTGAACAGTCACAGATCCTTTTGTTAGAGTTAGTCGAGTCGTCACGATTGAAAAAAAATATAGAATCAATGCCAAAACCGGATTTCAAAACAAAAATCGTCCTATATATCACGTGAATGATTAAGGATTCGTTATTGGTTGTTTTAATCACTAACGTCACTGGAATTTCCGCTATATCACCATAGAGACAGTGTTAACACTATATAATCCTCCGGCTCCCTCTGTACGAAGACACTTGCCTAGGGCGCTCTGACTGTA
>NW_018471369.1:0-701 GCF_002113885.1 Mizuhopecten yessoensis
TTTATGTATCAATATCCGCACCAGTTAGAGTACCAATTAAATGAAGCAAATGGCAATTTAAATAAAACATCTTCGAGGTAAGTAAGTCGTTATAGAAATTGCACACATGCATTTTAGAGCCATTTACTATTTCTTTAATATATATGTTCATTAATCTTATCAACAAAAGTTGCGATAATACTAGTTGCATTTTCCAGTTATGGTGAAAATGTATGCTTGTGTCGTTTTGAAATTTGAATCAAAATGTTTCCTTAATATACTGCAAAAATACATAATTGTCAACATTTTAAATTGACGAATACATTCATGTTTTTGATTTTGCCCCACTTTTATTTAGAATTGATGATTTCTGATATTTCATGAATTCTTGTCGTTGTTTTCTTAAATTGCTTCATTTTACCTTAGTTAAAAGCTTTCTTATTAACGATTTTTTTAACCTGATTTCCTTGGATGTCAGTGCTTGTCAAGATTAAAGAAATATTTCAATTTGTCTTCATCTATAAGAGACTTTCCAGGATTTTAAAGGAAACAACAAAACATCCCCCTTTGCTAAATCAACTGACCTACCTTTCGTTTCTGGTTGAGTGGAATGATTATTTCACTTTATTTTTTGTTGATGTCTCCTAAGTTTTTATAATTGTCTTTTTTTAGGATTGATTTAAAGTAGCTTTTTACGTCTTACCTTCTGTTGTGCGTCACCT
>NW_018471370.1:0-701 GCF_002113885.1 Mizuhopecten yessoensis
TATTTAAATAGCGCCGGGTCAAAGGGGTCAACGTGAATTATATTATTCCTAACGATAGATGTAGCGTTGAATTAGATATAAATGAAATAAGAAATAAGAGACATATGCATGGACAGTTATACAAAGGTAAGAGGACATCCGCGGGGAAAGCCTGTCGGTGTCGTTAAAGGAATATTAATAGTTTACCTTGGTTTCCCCTAAAACCTGAGATTCCCTACAGTCAGATAAAAGTCCGTGAGATGTGAAGAAGTATCCTAGTCATACACTAATCAGCACCTTGTCCAAAATTAACTGGTATGTATTAGATATAAACAAGATAGAAGAAAAGCGGAGAATATGAAATGGAAAAAAGGTAAATGATCCCTTATTGGTATAGCGAGACCCGACCCCCGGTTTATTGACCTACGTTCAGCTAACGTTCACTAGTGTTGTTGTTCTGCAACAATTGATCGCCTTGACAACCGTTATTGGAGCATGTTTATAGAGGGTATCATTTCCTGATATTTGCCGGCTATCTGGCCATACAAGGCGTTATTGTTGCCTGTGCATCCTATTCCATACTCCCAGCCTCCTGGGCCCGTATTCATGAAACTCTTCTCATGCTCAAACATGAATTTTACCCACAAACTGCTTTTGTTTTAAGGCAACAAAAAGTAAGTTGTAAGCTTTGAAAACAGTATTCCATACTAAGACCCTTCAAA
>NW_018471371.1:0-701 GCF_002113885.1 Mizuhopecten yessoensis
TTCAAACCCACAAGCGGCGCGAAGCGCTACCGGGGTTCGATCTGTAAAGAATTTGTCCACTTTCGGTGCTTCACCATGCGTGAAAGCCTTCTGGGAAATTGAGGCCGCTTACTGTCTAAAATATTAAAGTTAACCCTACGGTATCCGTTAACCAGTGAAATATCATGAATTCTCCATATGATAAAACATATCTTCAATGCAGTGAAGATAACCGAAATATTATATCTCGATAAGTAAAGACGTCACTCTTAGTCCAATCTGAACGGTACATTCTATTTACTGCGTTTGAAATTTGATTAGATGAAGTGACGGCAGAATAAGTGGTAGTGTTGTCTACCTATGAAGCATACATTATTGTTTTTACATAACTACAAAAAGGAATATCATTTTTGTCTGGAAATCTTACTAGATAATAGCAGCAAACGGCAAAGTTGCAGTGAAATCCTATTCAAAATGGCGCTCTGCAGTGTTGTCAAGAGTGACGTCATGAACTTGGCGTCAAAAAATGCGCTTCACATGCCCGCGCTTTTTTAATGTAGCAATATTTCAGTTGGGTGACATGCAAAAAATTTAAGAATTAAAAACATCCATAGTTTTCCTGTTCAATACGATATATATTTATTTCCCTTGTATCAAACGAAAATGTAAAAACAACCAAACAACAAGCGTTGTGGCAAAATGTGACTTCTTAGCAGACTCAA
>NW_018471372.1:0-701 GCF_002113885.1 Mizuhopecten yessoensis
TATCAATGTTGTAGATCTATATATCGGTAAGTGTACATATACTGAAGTGTATTTGTGAATTGTGCTATCAATCAATGCATGTAGGTTTTATCTGTTTCTGTATCAGTAATTGTTCTAGTTGTTTTAGTCATTCGTCATTGACACATGTATTGTTATATATGTAGGTGTCTATACACGACATTCTGTATTTATCTAATGTATGGATGTAATATATATCAGCAAGCCTGTGTGAATGAACGAGGTATGCACTTGTGTATACAGTCTAATGTACTCACTGTGTCTAGTTGATTGGCCGATCCCTGTCTATATATATGTGAATGAAAAGAATAAAATCGAAGTGGAAATGATGTTGAAGCTTTTTATACAAAAAATAGATATATAAAGTTTGTTTAAAGATACTTGTATTTCCTTTTTGTCATTAATGAAACTTGGTACGTATAATCGATACCTTATGTTTTTGAGGAATAAGACCCTTTTACTACCTTCGGGGACCGGGGTGTAGCTAACAAACAAAATGAATTTTATTGATATTTTGTATTTTCTAAAGAGAAAATTCTGCAAATCATTTTGTTTTTAAAATGACTCTGATGCTAATGATAATCTTTCATGATGTCAAAATAAGACAATAATAATAGTTCCCATTTCTAATATGATGAGTTGCTTTGTAAATGGAAGACGAAAACGATTAGGTGTGATCCCGG
>NW_018471373.1:0-701 GCF_002113885.1 Mizuhopecten yessoensis
CTATCCACAGGTGTCACTAATTAGACACCTCATCTGTACAGTGACATTAATTAGATAACTCCCCTCAGGAGTCACTAATTAGACAAGACACCTGTATAAACAAATCGGGTAAAGTATCAGGAGATATCTACCAAAACACTGTTTCAACATAACCATATCCAATAGTGTTTTTTTCTAAATACACACGTTAAATTTCTAAATTATTATGTTAAATTTTAAATACTTTAGTTTCAATACATTGATATCTTTTAAACATGCATATTTTAGCGATTTTGTATAATAGATAGCTCCCATATCGGAACAGTTCCGTTTATTTTACAACACGTAAAACTTTCTGTAAGAGTTACTCCCCTTTATGCGCCAATCATGATCATTACCGAAGTATATTTACAACTCGTTTCCACGAAAACTCTTTTTGACCTGATATTTTTCATTTGCTGTCATTTGAAATCGATAATAAATCATAGAATGCAAATTGTCACGGGTTTATTAGATACAAGTACGGAGTAATTATTGGTTTAGGACATTAAAGCATTGGGCAATGATGATTGTTAAAATACCCAACTGTAGATGTCGATGTTCTTTTAAGCTTTGGACAGTCCAAAAACTGATGATCCACCGTTTAAGATTTGGACAGTCCAAAAACGGCGAACCGATTCAGATTGTACATCGCCCCACGGTGGAACATATATATGTATCCA
>NW_018471374.1:0-701 GCF_002113885.1 Mizuhopecten yessoensis
AGCTATCAACAGATGGTAGCTACCGACCACAGACAGTCATTTTGATTTTTTTTGTTGCATTAACACTTGGTCCTGGTCTTTGTTCAGCTACATATGCTGCAGATGACATTGACTGTCGGTCAGCACCATCGTCATCGGCTACCAGGAACCTCCTTCACGGAAATGTAAAGATATACAAATTAAAGCAGAAGTTTTATGGACTTATCTGAATTAACTAATTAATGATTTTAAGGTCCATTCATAAAGTACCATTGTGATATTATGAGATATACATTAAGGGTAAGGTTAAATGAGTTATCGCCTTTATTAATTCCTTTAATTAGCATTTTATCATAATTTAGAATTACTCAAGAATGCATTTATTGTGTATTGGTGACAAAAGTGTCCTGAATTCATTTATCAAGTGTAAGAGATTATCATCATAAAAGACACTTTACAATTTTTTTACAGAGTAACTTTCCTGAAATTGAGGTTCATATCAAGGTCAAGTAGCATACATCTTCAAGTGTATTATAACAAATTATCACAAATAATGACATATCTATAGATATGAAAATCAACAACATCTGGAATGCAGTGATGTAAGTATATGCTATCCTTAAATATCAAATCGTTAACATTCTTTCACGACCTGGTGACCCTTGACTTACTTGGAGGTAAAGATGTTGCTGTTGATAAACGTTCCAGCACAGCGATGGCGC
>NW_018471375.1:0-701 GCF_002113885.1 Mizuhopecten yessoensis
AATGAATTGTTTCCATGTTTATGATGGTATGAGTTTCATTAAAACATATTCCATGCATTTCAATCTTTTAATTTACATTCAAAACAACAAAGAAATTGTGTTTTGTCCTTCTATGCAGTTTTTGTCGGTTCATGATACATTTAAACAAACTGTTTTACCAAATCGTGTAACAGCAGGTTTGTGTGGGAACAAGGTTAGGATTTCTATGGGAAGCAATTCAGTTGGGCTACAAACATTTGGAAATTCCTGTCATAATGTGTATCAAAGTCATGCCATGTTTGGTCCCAATTACTCTGACAGTTTGATGGGAAATCTTGAAACAATATCTGAATAAAAACCCATTCACACAATAGCTCTTGCTGTTATCTGTTTATAATAACAATTTTGGTTGGTAAGTTTAAAATTTTAAGACTTAAAATACCTGTTAAAGATGAGAAAAAATAGTGAATGATATTTGTTTATATTATAGGCTGACTTAGACCATGCAGTGGGATTCACCAAGGTCATCCGTACAGTATCACAGTCTGTAAGTAAGACATTAATTCTGTTGTCATTGTTTAGCTGGTTGACTTTACATGGACAGACAAATATCTCAGTGTTTGGTTTCCTTTGGAAGCTGATGATCAGGGCACATCAGTCTAATAGGTTATACAGTATTTTAGGTCACCTGAGACAAAGTCTCAAGTGACATATTGCGATCG
>NW_018471376.1:0-701 GCF_002113885.1 Mizuhopecten yessoensis
TGTCTGTTATATATTGGTTAAAAGACACAGAAAGGAACAAGAAGGAATATATTATGGCACACCCTACAAAATGATAAAGAGTGGCTGCTGTCAAAACTAGAAATTGATACTTGAAAAGGAGGTTGCAAAGAACAATACACAGTACAAAACTGAGTGCTGTCAGAACTGGGGCTCAGGTTCTTCATGAACAAACACCACAAGAGCATATGACCAAATGCAATTATATTTACTGATCAAATGTCATCAGAAGCTCTGACTAGTGGAAATAGAATGTAAACTTATATACCAAAAGGACCAAATCAAATAACTATCAGTTTTATTTTGTATATTTTGCGGTAGAAGACATGTATTGAAAGTAGATTATAAACTAACATAAAATATATTTGCACGCGGAAAAATTCTTCAAGGACTTCTAATCTTTTTGAATGTCTCTCAAGTCAACAGATCGGTAAGGCTTGATGAACTGGATCGTAACTTCTACATCAAAAGTTGTCTTGCCTAGTTTGATGAAGAGATGGCCCACTGGCAAGTCCCCTATTGCAATTAGTGTACATTGATTGTATCACAAGTGTAAAACAAACCCTTATCTCCAACACATGAAATAGTTATTGGTATGAAAATTGAAAAATACTTTTAATACTTTTGATAAAGTATTTTCAAAATATTCTCCAAATGAGATCCAAGGGAATATGCCAGACCCC
>NW_018471377.1:0-701 GCF_002113885.1 Mizuhopecten yessoensis
TCAACTAAAGGCCAAAAGTGAGGCATTGTCAAGGGAGACATAAGGGAGAAGACATTTGCTCAGAAAGAAGAGAAAAGATAAGAGCCCAAATTTAGTCGCCTCTAGATCTTACGACCATACAATATGGGCAGCAGGGACTCTTTCTATGAACTATGAATTACCTGCACTTAAGTAGGATCTAGTCTATGATATGACTAAATGTACATTGAGTCCGGGGTTTCATAAAAGAAACAACGCACAATATATATATAAATATTGTTTTAAAGAAAGAACACAGATGGACGAGGAAAGCATATATATTGATAAAACAAACTGCATCACCCCAGAAATCCCATTGGTAAGCACTCATACGTGCTATAAATGTACGTGTACTCCGTAATTAAGTATGTTTAGGAGGCGCGGTAGCCTAGTGGTAGGACGCCGAATTCTTGACCGAAGGGTTGCGGCTTCGAGTCACGGCACGGCACTGCGTTGTATATTAAGGAATATATTTTACTCTGTGTATTCCAGTTTCGGCAGCTTTAAATAAGTACGTGGTTGGGCAGTGCCAGAACTGTTGAATAGCTGTGAGCGCCGAAAAGGCAGCACTAGATGTATGCTCCCCAGGGAGTTGCAAACGATATCGGCTGGTTGCAAAGGCCCTATAACTACGGATGATAATTCGTGAACCGCTTTGAGACGACCTACGAACTAGGTTGTGA
>NW_018471378.1:0-701 GCF_002113885.1 Mizuhopecten yessoensis
TGTGAGAGGAACGTCATACATTTTTGAGAAAACGACGTAATTTTCGCATGTAACAATTGATAACTGCTCACAAGAGCAGATAACTCTGCAATACGAAAAGACGGTTAAGTGAAATAAACACTTTTTTTAAATCTTATTTTTTTTCAACCAACAAAGTTTCACAAAATAAACCACTGCAGCTGAATATGTTAAAATTTCAAAAATATCTATTTTCAAATTAGAATATTTGTTTATTGTTGATTGTATTTTTTTGTCATTTCCTGACTCTAACAATGAATCTGACTGCTGTCATATTTCGCTGATATAATCTAAGGTCTTTTTTCATTGAAATCCTCAGGTCAGATTGGATGGTCTTTACCATCCAAGTTAAGGGTTATGAAAAGCAATTCAATTAAGAATTTAAGAATTAATTAGAACGGAATGTTGGATGCCAGTATTGTAAAACATATTGAACTTTAAAATGAAAAACATATCTTTATAATGAACAAAAGTTTTGTGTACATGTTTTCTGATTAATGAATCTACAATTAAGTTATTTTTCTTCGCAAGTTTTTTCATCATTCAACAGGCTAAAAATATTTTAAACAGAAATTTTAGTTTGTGTAGATAGAGTACTGGTTTCCATGTACATTGTACAGTATTATTACTCTTTTTGCAGACTGACTATTCCGTCTTTGCGTATTGCAGAGTTATCTTCTCTT
>NW_018471379.1:0-702 GCF_002113885.1 Mizuhopecten yessoensis
CTAAATATGTCCAATTGGTATACATAAAGTAAGCGTTACTAAACAAGTCCTATTGGTATACATAAAGTAAGCGTTACTAAATATGTCCAATTAGTATACATAAAGTAAGCGTCACTAAATATGTCACATTGGTATACATAAAGTAAGTGTTACTATATATGTCCAATTGGTATACATAAAGTAAGCGTTACGAAATATGTCACATTTGTATACATAAGCAAGCGTTACTAAATAAGTCCAATTGGTATACATAAAGTAAGCGTTACTAAATATGTCCAATTAGTATACATAAAGTAAGCGTNGTCCAATTGGTATACATAAAGTAAGCGTTACTAAATATGTCCAATTAGTATACATAAAGTAAGCGTTACTAAATATGTCCAATTGGTATACATAAAGTAAGCGTTACTAAATATATCCATTTGGTTTATATAAAGTAAGCGTCACTAAATTTGTCCAATTGGTATACATAAAGTAAGCGTTACTAAACAAGTCCTATTGGTATACATAAGGTAAGCGTGACTAAATATGTCATATTGGTATACATAAAGTAAGCGTTATCAAATATGTCATATTGGTATACATAAAGTAGTCGTTACTAAATATATCACATTGGTATACATGAAGTAAGCGTTACTTAATATGTCATATTGGAAAACATAAAGTAAGTGTTACTATATATGTCATATTGGTATACATAAA
>NW_018471380.1:0-702 GCF_002113885.1 Mizuhopecten yessoensis
GACCAAATTTAGTTGAAATGCACTTAGCCGTCCAGAACTGGTAGCGTTTTAAAGGAAAAGTTGAAGGACGGACAACTGACGGACGACGGACGCTGCAGCATGGTATAAACGCACTTGCCCCTCGGGCAGGTGACATAAAAATAAGAACACTTGTTTATGACCTCATAATAGCATTTGTACTAATTTAAGTTAGCACTATTACAAATGAGAGCTTACATTAAAATCTCATCTGCACTCATGATCTGCAAGTCACTTTCTTTTCATCCATGAATTGAGAAAAGTAACAAACCAAATCCCAGTAATACAGTTAGATGGGGGTATTTTAATGTGGTTGAGTCAAAATACTTCAATGGAAAAGAAAAACTATGTCTGCTTCACAAGTATGAATTATGATAATGTAACATTTACTGTATTGATGCCATGTAATACTCATATTCGTTAGCCGAATTTTTGTAATTTCTATAAATTACTATTGACATACAATGTAAGTGTTTTGAGTTAGTATTTACCAAATGTGATTGGTAACAAACGGATTTTTAAAACAAATTGCCATATTCTATCGTGTACAGACAACCAGCAGTGCTCGGGCTATAGATAGCTGTACTGACAGCTCAGTGTTTTGAGGGTGGTCACGACACGGTAGTTGGTGACTGTACATTTGTAACTGTGATAGCGATACATAGCAATAGCAGGTAGCTGTAT
>NW_018471381.1:0-702 GCF_002113885.1 Mizuhopecten yessoensis
GATAAAAACAAGATTGGACACGTCTACCAACGTTGTGTATATATATTATTTCTTAAAATAAACAAGTCACAACAGGTAATACCCTTTTTACAAGACAGAACTTGTATATATACCAGACAGGCATTTGAAGTCACCACTATTGACTCGAGAGATCATAATGTAAATGATTTCAGAAAATAAAATTCAAACGTATGTCATTCATTCGAGCAGTAACCAGTCAACCTCAGGACATCATATGTTCAGGTAACAAATGACTATAGCATACCCAATCATTTCCATCAACACTTTTGATCTCAACAGTGTGAAAATTGTCGGTCACACCAGCACTATAGGCTATATCTAATCTGATTTTACCAAGGTCATTACATCTGTAAGAGAACATACTGACCCAAAACTAGCTAAAGGCAAAATATACTGACTAGAAAAGTCTTCTTGATTAAACATCACACAACATGAAAAGAGACAACAAACACAGTATATCTAATAATAATATTTATAATCAACCAAAGTGAGATATGTACAACAGTGCTTTTTTATACAGATTGTTTTTGAGTATGTTTTAAAGATGTACATACAACCTTTAACAGCTCTGAGATGGAATACAGTAAATGACAACTTTATAACACACATCATAAAACATTTGTTTAAAAAAATTAAAAAAAAATATTTAGTTACATACAGATACGTATGAGGTAAATCTTT
>NW_018471382.1:0-702 GCF_002113885.1 Mizuhopecten yessoensis
GATACGTAATGATAGAACACGTGATACGGAATGTGACTGTTACTTAAAAGTTCATTACGTAATGATAGAACACGTTATAACGAATGTGACTGTTATTTCATTACGTAATGATAGAACATGTGATACGGAAATTGACTGTTACTTCATTACGTAATGACAGAACACGTAATACGGAATGTGACTGTTACTTCATTACGTAATGATAGAACACTCGGTGACTTTTACTTCATTACGTAATGATAGAACACGTGATACGGAATATGACTGTTACTTCATTACGTAATGATAGAACACGTGATACGTAATGATAGAACACGTGATCCGGAATGTGACTGTTACTTCATTACGTAATGATAGAACATGTGATACGGAAATTGACTGTTACTTCATTACGTAATGACAGAACACGTGATACGGAATGTGACTGTTACTTCATTACGTTATGACAGAACACGTAATACGAAATGTGACTTTTACTTCATTACGTAATGATAGAACACGTGATACGGAATATGACTGTTACTTCATTACGTAATGATAGAACACNTACGGAATGTGACTGTTACTTCATTACGTAATGATAGAACATGTGATACGGAATGTGACTGTTACGTCATTACGTAATGATAGAACACGTTATAACGAATGTGACTGTTTCTTCATTACGTAATGATAGAACACGTGATACGGAAATTGACTGTT
>NW_018471383.1:0-702 GCF_002113885.1 Mizuhopecten yessoensis
TTTTTTTGTCAAAAAATAATTTACATCTTAATTTGCTTACAGTGAGTAATGACCATTATAAAACTTGATACCTTCCGCGGTGTTAGACTTGCACAAGACCGATATTTTAGAAATTATCCGAACAAATATCAATATCGCTCTGAATGTAAATATAAGGATAGAATCCTGTTTTGTTGGGGTTTATGGGGTAAAACCTCAATGGGTCTTTAGACAAATTCAAAATGAACTGCTTCGCAGTTCATGAAATTTGTCTCAAGACCAATTGAGGTTTATACCCCATAAACCTCAACAAAACAGAATTCAATCCTTAAATAAATATTAGTACTATCTACTTGTGTGAAGTTTGAGATGTTTAGCATCAACAGGACTGCCTTTATATGAGATGGTAGAGTTACAAAATTATATTGTAATCCCCTGTAAGCGGTACAGAGGATCCGTCCCAATGTTACTAAATTTACAACTTTCTCTAACGGTTCAGTGCCTTAGCGATGCTCTTCGAACCGTTTCCAAAAAGGATATCTTTGATTATTCGATAAGGGAAGACCAGTATGAGGCACGTGGGATCTTATAGATCACTCCACACTTGTCCGATTTCTTATATTTATCTTTGTTGGATACACGAGTTCTTCTACACTGTTGAAGGGTTTGATGTGAACACTGATTCGCAAAGACACGGAGGATGAACTCTGACACGCAAAGACA
>NW_018471384.1:0-702 GCF_002113885.1 Mizuhopecten yessoensis
ATACAGGTATAAGTATAGATGTTAGAGGTATAGAGGTATAGAGGTAAAGTATAGAGGTATAGTATAGAGGTATAGAGGTATAGAGGTTACAGGTATAGAGGTTAGAGGTATAGAGGTATATAGAGGTATAGAGGTATAGAGGTTAGAGGTATAGAGGTTAGAGGTATAGAGGTATAGAGGTATAGAGGTTAGAGGTATAGAGGTATAGAGGTATAGAGGTAAAGAGGAGGTATAGAGNGAGGTATAGAGGTATACAGGTATACAGGTATAGAGGTAGAGGTATAGAGGGTATAGAGGTATATAGAGGTATAGAGGGTATAGAGGTATATAGAGGTATAGAGGTATAGAGGTATAGGTTTAGAGATATAGAGGTATAGAGGTATAGAGGTATATAGAGGTATATAGGTATAGAGGTATAGAGGTATAGAGATATAGAGGGAATAGAGGTATAGAGATATAAAGGTATAGAGGTATAGAGAGATAGAGGTATAGAGGTATAGAGGTATAGAGATATAGAGGGTATAGAGGTATAGAGGTAGAGGTATACAGGTATAGGTATAGAGGTATAGAGGTATAGAGGTATAGGTTTAGAGATATAGAGGTATAGAGGTATAGAGGTATAAAGGTAGTGGTATACAGGTATAAGTATAGAGGTAAAGAAGTATAGAGGTATAGAGGTATAGGGTATAGAGGTATAGAGGT
>NW_018471385.1:0-702 GCF_002113885.1 Mizuhopecten yessoensis
CCTGTACCACTGTCTGTTACTATATTGGGAAAGGGTTTAAATAGGATATGCATGTACCACTGTTTGTTACTGTGTTGAGAGAGGGTTTAAATAGGCTATGTCTGTACTACTGTCTGTTACTGTGTTGGGAGAGGGCTTAAATAGGCTATGCCTGTACCACTGTCTGTTACGATGTTGGAGCATGTACCACTGTTTGTTACTGTGTTGAGGCTATGCCTGTACCACTGTTTGTTTCTGGGTTGGGAGAGGGCCTAAATAGGCTATGTCTGTACCACTGTCTGTTACTGTGTTGGGATAGGGCTTAAATAGGCTATGCCTGTACCACTGTTTTTGCTGTATTGGGTGAGGGTTTAAATAGACTATGCCTGTACCACTGTCTGTTACTGTTTTGGGAGAGGGCCTAAATAGGCTATGCCTGTACCACTGTCTGTTACTGTTTTGGGAGAGGGCCTAAATAGGCTATGCATGTATCACTGTCTGTTACTGTGTTGGGAGAGAGTGTTTAAATAGGCTTTGCCTGTACCACTGTCTGTCACTGTGTTGGGAGAGGGCTTAAATAGGCTATGCATGTACCACTGTTTGTTACTGTGTTGGGAGAGGGCCTAAATAGGCTATGTCTGTACTACTGTCTGTAACTGTGTTGGGAGAGGGCCTAATTAGGCTATGCCTGTACCACTGTCTGTTACTATGTTGGGAGAGGGC
>NW_018471386.1:0-702 GCF_002113885.1 Mizuhopecten yessoensis
AGTTGGTATCCGGTAGCGTGTCTCCCTCGTCTTTTGTTGTAATTATTGTCCGGTCACGTGTATCCCTCATCTATGTTGTTGTTAGTGCTCGGTAACGTGTCTCGCTCGTCTATGTTGTAGTTAGTGTTCGGAAACGTTTCTCCCCCGTCTATGTTGTAGTTAGTGTCTGGTAACGTGTATTCCTCGTCTACGTTGTAGTTAGTGTTAGGTTACGTGTATCCCTCGTCTATGTTGTAGATAGTGTTCGGTAACGTGTTTCTCTCGTTTATGTTGTAGTTAGTGTCCAGTAACGTGTCTATCTCGTCTATGTTGTAGTTAGTGTCCGGTAACACGTCTCCCTGGTCTATGTTGAAGTTAGTGTCCGGTAACAGTTCCCCCTCGTCTATGTTGTAGTTAGTGTTCGGAAACGTTTCTCCCTCGTCTATGTTGTAGTTAGTGTCTGGTAACGTGTATTCCTCGTCTACGATGTAGTTAGTGTTAGGTTACGTGTATCCCTCGTCTATGTTGTAGCTAGTGTTCGGTAACGTGTTTCTCTCGTTTATGTTGTAGTTAGTGTCCAGTAACGTGTCTCGCTCGTTTATGTTGTAGTTAGTGTTCGGTAACGTGTATCCCTCGTCTTTGTTGTATTTGGTGTCCGGTAACGTGTCTCGCTCGTCGATGTTGTAGTTAGTGTCAGGTAACATGTCTCCCTCGTCTATGTTG
>NW_018471387.1:0-702 GCF_002113885.1 Mizuhopecten yessoensis
GAAATAAGGGTGGGGGAGAAGACGAATTGTATTAACCTTATCCCTCTCAAATAATTACTAACTTAATTGATATTTAGAGTGTCTAAAATAAGCAAATATTAACTTCTGTTTACAGAAATACATTTTATCACAGTCTTTAATCATGAAGAAATTTACATGTATGATGTACATGTAATGACATGTTTTGGAAAGCATTTATGATCCAAGTCTGACAGGGAATTGTAATATCTGATGTACAGCATCACCATGATGACAAAATTAATTACTGAAGGCTGCATGTTCCCCTCTTACACCTACACTAAGTGTAGAAATATATATTTATTCAACAGTACTCTGTTCATTTGATCTTCATTTTCAAACAATTGAGAATTATATAAAAGCTTGAGACAAAATTAATTCTTGTATGACAAAGGTCAAATACGTCGTAGTACTGGAAGTGTGAATAGTGCATTGATTATGATAAAGCTTTTAAACTTAAGAAATTTAAACCTCTTTGTGTGTGTGTGTGTGGGGGGGGGGGCGTTTCAGAACTTTTTTCCACCATGACTATTGAACAGAGAGACGTACATTACAGTTCTCAAAGTGTAACACGTGTACAAACTTACTCGAGACTGTATACAAACTAAATCAACGACATATTAATTTGATAAATGTGTTAAAAGGGTATTGTATAAATGGGAAATTTACAATGCAAATTTTGTG
>NW_018471388.1:0-702 GCF_002113885.1 Mizuhopecten yessoensis
ATAGGGGTGGGCTTATTAGGTATAGATATGGTGGGCTTATAAAGTATGGATAGGGGTGGGCTTATTAGGTATGGATAGGGGTTGGCTTATTAGGCATGGATAGGGGTGGGCTTATTAGGTATGGATATGGTGGGCTTATAAAGNGGGGGGGCTTATTAGGTATGGATAGGGGTGGGCTTATTGGGTATGAATAGGGGTGGGCTTATTAGGTATGAATAGGGGTAGGCTTATTAGGTATGAATAGGGGTGGGCTTATTAGGTATGGATAGGGGTGGGCTTATTAGGCATGGATAGGGGTGGGCTTATTAGGTATANCTTGGTGGGCTTATTGGGTATGAATAGGGGTGGGCTTATTAGGTATGGATAGGTGTGGGCTTATTAGGTATGGATAGGGGTGGGCTTATTGGGTATGAATAGGGGTGGGTTTATTAGGTATGGATAGGGGTGGGCTTATTAGGTATGGAAAAGTGTGGGCTTATTAGGTATGGATAGGGGTGGGCTTATTAGGTATGAATATGGGTGGGCCTATTAGGTATGGATAGGGGTGGGCTTATTAGGTATGGATAGAGGTGGGCTTATTAGGTATGGATATGGGTGGGCTTATTAGGTATAAATAGGGGTGGGCATATAAAGTATGGATAGGGGTGGGCTTATTGTGTATGAATAGGGGTGGGCTTATTGGATATGAATAGGGCCGGGCTT
>NW_018471389.1:0-702 GCF_002113885.1 Mizuhopecten yessoensis
AGTGTTTACTGTGTTACACCACTCCCTGGTAGTGTTTACTGTGTACCATTACTCCCTGGTAGTGTTTACTGTGTAACAACACTCTCTGGTAGTGTTTACTGTGTTATATCACTCCCTGGCCGTGTTTACTGAGTTACACAACTCCCTGGTAGTGTTTACTGTGTTATTTTATATTACTCCCTGGTAGTGTTTACTGTGTAACATCACTCCCTGGTAGTGTTTATTGTGTTACATTACTCCCTGGTAGTGTTTACTGTGTAACAACACTCTCTGGTAATGTTTACTGTGTTATATCACTCCCTGGTAGTGTTTACTGTGTAACATTACTCCCTGGTAGTGTTTACTGTGTTATATTACTTCCTGGAAATGTTTACTGTTATTTTACTTCCTGGTAGTGTTTACTGTGTAACATTACGCCCTGGTAGTGTTTACTGTGTTATATCACTCCCTGGTAGTGTTTACTGTGTAACATTACTCCTTGGTAGTGTTAACTGTGTTATATCACTCCCTGGTAGTGATTACTGTGTAACATCACTCTCTGGTAGTGTTTACTGTGTAACATTACTCTCTGGTAGTGTTTATTGTGTTATATCACTCCCTGGTAGTGTTAACTGTGTTACACCACTCCCTGGTAGTTTTTACTGTGTAACATTGCTACCTGGTAGTGTTTACTGTGTAACATTACTCCCTGGTAATGTTTAC
>NW_018471390.1:0-702 GCF_002113885.1 Mizuhopecten yessoensis
AATAGACAGAGCTATCATGAGTAGTTTTCTGTATATACGGAAAAACAAATGGGGCACTCAGCTATATTACTATCATAATACACCGAAGTTTGGCCTGTTTTCAATAGAAATTTAATAACTAATTTCTAATATTAAAAATACCCCTTCAAAAATTGTAAATATGTAATAATATTACATAACATCTATAATTAGATATAACTGTTTTAGACATAACTATATATGTCCTAACCCAATACCGAGCCGGAGCAATGTAACAAAAGAGTCACAGCCAGCTCGGGTTTACGGGTGGCGACACCAAATTGTCCCATAGTTACCTAATGTCGCACTGGAGCAATGTAGCCAAAAAGTTACAGCCAGTCCGCAAAAGGTAACATTTTAAATTTAATTGTAACACGTAAGATGCTATTCTTCATCCGGTTTGGTATAGCAAGGTATACAACAAAGTTTGTACTGCTACGAATATTATACTCGCACTCAACTCAGTATTGCAGCAAAGTCTGCAGATCTGAACAACAGAAGCAATCAGTCACAATTTGTAGCAAACATGACTTTGTCTCCACAGCTACAAATCCCAGCTGCCAACTGAGTTGAAGAATAGTATCAACAATAAAAAGTTTATATGCTGAGTTCGCCCCAAAATGCCAATATGATGTTTTCTATGTACTTGATGTATTTCTGTATACAATTATACTTGTGCATGAT
>NW_018471391.1:0-702 GCF_002113885.1 Mizuhopecten yessoensis
CGTGATTATAATGAAAATATTTCGAAAATATGACTTTACCTATATCTTTATTAATTTATGAATAAAATAAAACGTTGTTACTGTTTCTAATAAATCCAGGTTTTAAATTAACTTGTCATTGTATTTTGCTTTGCACAAAAAGAAAGTTTGTTAATTAGCAAGATCGAAATGGATTTTTTTAAACTTTTACATTTGCACGTTTTGGTGGTAAAACTTCTACTGTACGTAAACCAATTAGTCTTATCTTAGCGCTTTTCCTGCTGTAAAATATTGCTAAAATTTTGAATGCGTCAAATGAGGTTTCTATCAAATATTTTCTATAGCATATCTTTTTGGTACGCCAATCCATCAATGAGCTAATATGTTAAAAAATCGATAATGCGCTAAACCTTGAGTGCGCTTAAGTAAGTATACAATGTACGTATGTGCCGTTACAGTCAGTACCGTCATTGCTGTGAATGAAAAAGTCTTAAGGGTGACAAAGTTATTTCCCTTTGTCCATTGTGAACAGCATCTGTATCGGTAGTTTTTATAGAACTATTCTAGGTAATAAGGCGAAAATGTAGATTTCACGTGCAAGATACACACCATGCGGTCGGCCATTGTACAAGCCCTTCTTCTTTTCTGGAAGTTTGTGATACCATAATGTAAGTTTTTTATCTTTGTAATGATTAACATGTTATTTTACTGTGTAATTGAGAC
>NW_018471392.1:0-702 GCF_002113885.1 Mizuhopecten yessoensis
CTACATGCTATAAAAATGTAGGAGAAATTATCCGGATAAAAAAAAATCAAATGCTGAAATGAACAAAGGACAATTGCTTTTGGAAAAATTGTCAAATCAACATTATTTTAAGGGAGACACAACTTCATATCACCATTATAATGTAAACCAAGTTTCAAAGAGATCGGTTGAAAAATGTAGGAGAAGATTGCTTGACAAAAATCAAATACTGAAATGAACAAAGGGCAATACGTTTTGGCAAGATTGTTGAATCAACATTATTTTTACGGAGACACAACTATATAGCATAATTATAATGCATACTAAGTTTCTAAGAGATCCGTTGAAAAATGTATGAGTTTGCTGGACAAATATCAAATACTAAAATGAACAAAGGGCAGTAACTTTTGAAAAAATTGTCGAATCCAAATTCTTTTAAGGGAGACACAACTTCATATCATGATTATAATGTATACCAAGTTTCAAAGAGATCGGTCGAAAAATGTAGGAGAAGATTGCCGGACAAACAAAAGTTTACACCGGACGGTGGACGGACGGACGGACAGAGAACGCCATACCATAATACTCCCGTCAAATTTGACGGGCGTAAAAAAATGAAACATAAAACAACATTTATATGAAACATTACAATATGATGCCTAAATCAGAAAACACAACAGCAGTTGTAAACTTTTATCAGATGAAATTCGAAATACTTGAGAT
>NW_018471393.1:0-702 GCF_002113885.1 Mizuhopecten yessoensis
CATACAAAAACAGTTCAATGCTTAATTAAAACAGTGTAATAGGCGATACATTATGTTTTCCCTCAAATAATTCACCTACTTTATAATCTTCGTCCGAGGCGACACTATGTTTCTGTGTAATAAAAAGTCAAGTTAATGTCCATGTTATATCATAATTACATCCGTTTTATTCGTCCAACGTTGTATGTTTCGTTGTTTTGTTAGATTCTGTCCAGGGACTCGGTGACGGTGGCGGTTGATGCTGTGATCTACTGTTACGTGTTTGACCCTGTCATGTCCGTGTGCAATATACAGGACGCATTCGGCTCCACTCGCCTCCTAGCCGCCACGACACTGAGAACCGTACTTGGTACCAAGAATATGTCAGAGATGCTGTCTGAAAGGGACACCATATCGCAGGAAATGCAGGTAAGAGATAGATAAAAAAAAAATGGGGGGGGGGCAGTATAGATGTTAAGATCGAGAAAACTATATCTGAAACAGGAGTACGAGTACATTTAGCATAACGTGTTGAAATGCATACACTATCAAAAGAGGGAAAACAACATGTACTCGTAAGATTAGCAATCAAGGCAGGCTACATGTAGCTGCCGACAAGATATCATGAACTTATTAATAATGTCTTTATGTCGTTTGAAACATTGAATGAAGAAGAAGTTTACTGTTTTGATATTTTAAACGATTTTATAGCCCCCCATCTTT
>NW_018471394.1:0-702 GCF_002113885.1 Mizuhopecten yessoensis
TAAAAGACCATTGAAATAGCTTTGATTATAAAGATATTACATTTTCGCCATTGAAATGCCTCAATATGGAATTTCGCTACTGTAATGAAAGCGACAGTCATTGCACTGGAGCTTCATTAAATGTGAAATATTCACTAATGACGAAATAAAATGTATAATGACATCATTCTATGACGCGACATGCAAGTTTTACGTCCAATCAAACACAAATGTATCTTGGACGGGTCACTAGTAGTCTGCTGACTTTCAGAATATGTAATAAACAGGCAATGCAGTAGTTAGTCGAACGTCTTTTCCCCATTTGGAGGACTTTATCATGGGAAAGTACAAGAGAAATCATTAACACAACTGTAGTATATGTGATAATGGGAAGCGCTTGAATATAGTCTGTATTAACATTTTATAAATCTTTTTTAGAGGACTTCATCATGGGAAATCATTCATACACATGTAATATATATGTGATAATGGGAATCGCTTGAATATAATCTTTATTAACATTTTGTAAATCTTTTTTAGGGGACTTTATCATGGGAAATCATTCATGCACATGTAGTATATATGTGATAATGGGAAGCGCTTGAATATAATCAGTATTACCATTTTGTAAATCTTTATTAGAGGTCTTCATCATGGGAAATCATTCATGCACATGTTATATATATGTGATAATGGGAAGCGCTTGAATATAATCAGTATTAA
>NW_018471395.1:0-702 GCF_002113885.1 Mizuhopecten yessoensis
TTTAGATGAGCCCTTGGCCTTCAGAGACCCCAAGGGGTCCCTAATGTTATTTTCAGTAAAAAAGGGTGTATTTTGGTAGCTGGCCACAGACCCCCACCTCCACCCCTTCCCCTGGCAGACTCCTCGCTCCTGATCCCTGCTACACCACAGGTAATTACCACAGAACACATGCGAAGAACACATGCGAATACTAGTAATCCAACTTGCAGAACGTCTCTAGTGACCAGGAGGATTTGAACCGGGGTCCCCTGTCCGACATTGTTATCAGAGCGCATGGTGTGGAAAAAGAGGCAGCATTTATAAGTGATTTGAAGGAGGATTGTTTCCCGGACGAAAAAACACCACTTTCATTCAAACATTTCATTTAATATTGTATAGTTTTCAAGATGTGCGCGTCTGCGCCAGATGATCATGGCACTCCAAGGATGAATGGGAATTTGGAATTTGGAATTTCGTTTATCGTCAATTTTCTGCCGTTATAGGTTAAATTGTGACCAGCCAGTCGCTATTGGTGGAGGAAACAGGGGTGCCCGGAGGAAACCACCGCCTTACGCCAGGCCACTGGCAGCCTTCTCACATAATCCAGCCGAATGGGTTCAAAACTATTCACATTTAAGAGTTTCTTCTGGATTCTAGACACTCATGCATTATCGGAAATTTTCTATAAGCGAGTCTTTTGTGTTTTATAAGCATTGGTTGAGG
>NW_018471396.1:0-702 GCF_002113885.1 Mizuhopecten yessoensis
TCATACGGAGAATGTCAAACCTGTAAATACTTCGTGGACCTATGAATTTGTGGATGAAGAGTACCCACGAAATCAATCAAATTGAAAACCCCACGAAAATTAGTGATTTAACAGTACCATTAACATTAGGCTTCAGGTACCACAGTATTTCTTAACATGTATTAACTGAGGTGAACATACAGTTTTGTATCTTCTAGGTATCTATATTCTACCATAATTAGCTGCATCCTTATTTTGGTACAACCATTGATCCTATATGAGGTTCACATGAGACTTTGCATCCCCATTCTTAACCCCCACTTTGTCCCCACTTGTACACTTGCTCACGTCCTTAAATGACCTCGGCTGTTGATAGGACGTTGAACAATAAACAACATAAAACCATACACTAGCTGCTATATAAGATATCCAATATCTGAAGGTAAGTTTAGTTTTATCAAATTGATAATCTCTGATAAAAATGTGTCAAAAAATAACATTATTTTGATAAAATGATGAATATTGGTGATATTGTATAACAGTTTGACTGTGCAGGTTTGTAAGACCACATTTACTGATGTATTTCTAACTTGATATGTTTACAGTTGTATGACCGACCTCTGATAGAGAAGTTCTATGAAGATGGGCAGAAATTCCTTACCATGTTCCCTGATGGAACCGGAAATGTTTTGTATCCTTGAGGGCTTAGAACTTTGTTGCACA
>NW_018471397.1:0-702 GCF_002113885.1 Mizuhopecten yessoensis
AAAAAAGGGAACATGACTTTTTCACTTTACAGTATTTTGTAAAATCAATGTTTAATATTTTTGTATTGAATGTTCAGTTGAACGTTGAAGTGTTGTGACGTCGGGTGTTTGCTTTAAAACGTAGAGCAACTCGACAGCTTACATCAGGCTGTGAGTATTACGTGTTACAGTGTGTAGTCGAGAAAATCTAAGTCATACCAGTATCTGTGTGAAATAACGTCTTATATCTTTATGTTGTTGATTATTTCAGAATATAAAACAATTCATTAAATACACATTTGTTCACTATGTACTTCAGTGCTTTAATTTTCAAGTACTTATGCTTGCTTTATGAGAGTCCGGTGGTTGGGACTGTTGCCGCACCGTTAAACATATTTTTTACTTACATGTATGCACTGTCAATAAAAAACTCAAATTCATCCATAAAGCTTGTCTTTGGTATTACATAAAATCGATAGCCCCAATGATCGAGACCAGGACCAATAAAGATATCAGCGGATGAACGACTGACATCCTGCTTCAATTCAAGATATTTAACTGTTGTCCAATCATTTTTGAATGCAAAAAGGCCTTGAATTGAATTAAAACAAAATGTCAGACGCCTTAACCACGCGACATCCGCAGCCTCTCATCAACACTTGAATAATTAAGCTACATGTGAACCATTCTATGAGGGCAAGTTATATTAATATTGCTTTTTTT
>NW_018471398.1:0-702 GCF_002113885.1 Mizuhopecten yessoensis
TGTACATACACCACCTACATAAATGGTCTTCGCTGTTAATATGCCGTTTAACAAATGAAAACTAAACATCACCAACCGAAAATAGACTGACCATAGGGGCGGATGCACGTTATGCAGTGGGACAAGCTCTTTGGTGTCCTTCAACCTAGAAGGTACTCTTTCGATATTTGTATTCATTATGTAATCAATCGTGTATTTTGCATTTCTTGTTATAAAAAGACTAGAAGTATTTTTTTTCTTGTCAGTTATTTTTTTCGGATATGATGAAGTGGTCAATTCCACGTGAACTACTTTAAGTAGATTTCAGATCAAGTGGCTACGGCACATTGTACACTGTTCTACAACCATGCCATGTCATTGCTGGCTTTTGTTGTGTAGACACATATTTGTTAATGGACAAAACTGTTCTCTTTTCAAACCAAATCCAAATGCCACATAGTCCTCTTCGCCATGTAAATTGCCAATTTTAGTGCTAATACTACTGAAAATATCTCCATTAGGCATTAATAGTTTTCCTTTGCACTCCTGCAGGTGGGGGATTGGGAAAAGAATACACCTTCTGTTACCCGCTGCATGTATGGTAGAAGACGACTAATGAACAACCCCCTGCAGAATTGGGGATTTGCTTTGGTGTCCTCTAATTGGGGACACAAAGGCGACCAAAATAAATCGGCTGCACTCATTGCAATATTTGGAATATAT
>NW_018471399.1:0-702 GCF_002113885.1 Mizuhopecten yessoensis
ATTACTTGGGGACAGGTAATTCCGGGAGTGCTTCTCCGTGTTTGCATGATTACTTGAGACAGGTTATTTTAGGAACGGCTCTCTGTACCGGTACTTACGTGATTACATGAGACAGGTAATTTCGGGAGCGGTTCCTGCGGGTCGTTGTGTTATCATCCAACAGAACTTCTAACTTGTGACTGTAAAACAAACAAAAATCATATATCAAAGTTGGCAGAGGAGTAACATTCACTTTCCTTAAGTTTATAGACGAGGACACAGGTCATTTAGCCAAATACAGTAGTCGTCTTGTTTTAAAGCACTTCAAATAGTGATCTACTAATGTTACATTAATCAGCATTGACACCAAGATCTCTATTTGACATACAATTCAAATCCACCCAATGTATGCTAACGAAAAACAGTTAGTTATACGTTTATATAGGGATTGAACGGCATTTTTTAAATTTTCACGCATGATGAAGCCCACTAGGCAAAACAATTGTTTAGTTATATCTATTTGTTCTTAAATTATTTATTTATTTACTGCCTTTTTTTATATGCATCGTCCTTTAAACGACATTGACGGAAAAAGGCCTATTTAAATCAAATTTGCGCCAATAATTAACCCTAGTCTTTTGAACGTTTGACTCAGGGGCATTCTCCATGCTCCGAAGGGAAGCGACAAGACTCTCATTGAGCAAGGTTAATCTATGACGTCAT
>NW_018471400.1:0-702 GCF_002113885.1 Mizuhopecten yessoensis
ATCTTTAGTCGCGTGGTCACAGCACGCTTGGCAGCCTCTATGAAAGCAGCGGCAGTGTCCAAAGCGTACGATTCGTTGTCCATATTGTGGTCCATCATAATATGTATAAATCTCCAGGTTTGGACTGGTGCACTGACAGAAAACACCCGCACACAAGAACTATCCATGTACTTTTCCCCAATATTACAAACTCCGTCAGAAATGGTAGTCTCCGCTGGGTTGTCCTGCAAAACAAAAAATCATAATAGATTATGGCAAATACTTTGAAATGTAGCAAAATAATAAAGTAACTGCAGAACGAAAAATAAAACAAACAACAACAAAGGAACTCCAAATGACAACAAAACCATCATTTGAACTCAAAATCGATAAAACAATGGCAAAACATAAACAAGGGAGACAAGGTGTTCCGGAAGATGAGCGTCTTGAAAAATGTCTTTTCTAAAACGTTTAAATCATTTATCTCTGGTCTAGTTACCGTCTTTGATGGTCAGTTACGAATTAATCATGATTGGTTGATTTTGTTGTTTCATATATTATGTTAACATTGTATATTTTGGATAGTATGTATGTACTTCCTTCGGGAGCAGAATGTGTTGTCAGGACCTCGACAAAGTCTCGGTTATAACCTCAATTCTACACCCTCGGGTAGAATAATGATAATAATAATAGGAGGTTCTTATATACCGCTTTATCACAACC
>NW_018471401.1:0-702 GCF_002113885.1 Mizuhopecten yessoensis
GTTAGTTTCTCTGATATGTGCATTGATGGTAAAAGCGGGGCATAGTCT
The DNA here is from genome assembly GCF_002113885.1 of Mizuhopecten yessoensis. Lineage (NCBI taxonomy): Eukaryota > Metazoa > Mollusca > Bivalvia > Pectinida > Pectinidae > Mizuhopecten > Mizuhopecten yessoensis. The sequence continues at coordinate 49 of NW_018471401.1, forward strand.
AGACATACATGTAGCAATCCGAATGGATTGTTATAAGTCTTGAATTAATGAAGTTAATAGTCACAAGAAATAGAAAGGACACATATTATAATTTGGATGTAGGAAAACTGTGAACACATATTCAATGGGAGGTAAATTGTAAGTTTTGATAGCTTTGATTTAATAAGCGATTCACTAAAATACTGAGTAGAGTTGGTATCTTTTTCTGTTCTTATAGCAGCTTGAAAAAAGATATCTTTGTGATTAATATGCGAAAGACATCAATGTACACAAAATATATTGTGATGTAAAATGATGAATGTTAAAATATGCAGATTGTTGTGGCCATGCCCTTTGCTATTTTTAGCTCACCTGGTCCGAAGGACTGTTGAGCTTATGCCATGGTGTGGCGTCCATCGTCCTTCCGTCAACTTTTCCTTTAAAACCCTTCTAGTTCTGGACGACCCAGTTGTTTTTTTTACTAAATTTGGTCTGGAGCACCCTTAGTCCAAGGGAATTCAATTTTCTATAAATGGTGGGTGTGACCCTCCTGGGGGCAGAGGGACGGGGCCCGATAGGGGAAATAGAGGTAAAACCTTTAGAATCCTTCTTCTGACCGTAGGGATAAAAGGATTTTATCCAAATTTAGTCTAGAGCATCCTTGGGCCAAGGGGA
>NW_018471402.1:0-702 GCF_002113885.1 Mizuhopecten yessoensis
CAAAGACGGAATAACTGCAGCAAAGGTGGGCCGAGACAGTTTTGTTGACAAGGTGTCTCTCTCAGTCTGTCAAAGAGATAGCACAACAACCTGTAATCCACAAGGGTTCTAATCCCAGTATAACCCTGCTAAAGTTGTACACTCTGAACACTATTGTTGAAGACATTTTCTGTATCTTTTTTCAAAAAAGTCCCGCAACGTATGGTTTTCTTATAAAAAAATATTTATCAAAGCTACAACTATGCTTGAAAAAAAGCAGTTTACTATGGGTAGTTACAGTTTCTGGTAGTGATACGAGGATCCTTTAATCAATGCCTCATGCCTTTCAGCATTATGTATGATTTAGCTGATTTACAAATTTGATATTTTACAAACAACCTATTGGGCATTTCTGATATTTTCCTGATAAGGAATCAATTTAAAAAAAACCATAATGTTTCAAAATGTTTTATTTTTCACCCACTTAACACAAGTCTAGACAGATTGTTTAAATTAGAATAAGACATAAATTATACATGGAACATACATATTGAATCCATTTAATGCTGTTCAGAAAGAAGACATGTATTCAACTTTATACACAAGAACTAGAATTAATACCAGAAAATGCCATTATTCCAAATATTGTGCAACTGCAAAACAGATTTCCATATTGACTATTCCGTCTTTGAGTATTGCAGAGTTATCTTCTTTTGTGAGCAG
>NW_018471403.1:0-702 GCF_002113885.1 Mizuhopecten yessoensis
TCTGGTATTACTAGCTACACTGACGCCCCGATGTTACTATTCACAGTGACATTTTGGTATTACAAGCTACACTGACGCTCCTGTGTTACTATTTACACAGACAACCCTGTGAAGCTAGTACCACTGACGCTCTTGTGTAACTACATGAATATGTAGTTACACTAACATTCTAGTGTCATTAGTTACACTGACAATCCTGTGTTACTAGTAAAACTGACGCTCCCGTACGCGTGTTACTATTTACACTGACGTTCCTGTGTTACTAGTAACACTGACAATCCGATGTGACTAGTAACACTGACGTTCATGTGTTACTAGTAACAATGACAGTCCGATGTGATTAGTTACGCTGACAGTCCGATGTGACTAGTAACACCGACAGTCATATGTGACTAGTAACACTGACGTTCATGTGTTACTAGTAACACTGACAGTCCGATGTGATTAGTTACGCTGACAGTCCGGTGTGACTAGTTACACTAATGATACAGTTATGCGAGTAACACTGATACACCTGTGTTACTAGTAAAACTGACGCTCCCGTACGCGTGCTTCTATTTACACTGACGTTCCTGTGTTACTAGTTACACTGACAGTCAAATGTGACTAGTAACACTGAAAGTCCGATGTGACCAGTAACACTGAAAGTCCGATGTGACTAGTTATGCTTACAGTCCGATGTAACTAGTTACACTGACGTCC
>NW_018471404.1:0-702 GCF_002113885.1 Mizuhopecten yessoensis
CCAGCCACATTCCACGACGGTAGCTATAAGTAACTAGACAAATGGACAGTGGCAATTAAGTAAAGATTGTTTTACTCTATAATTTATTTCATGATTTTAATGTTTATTGTCGAAATCCCATATACGCATGTCTTCGACATTGCTGTTACAATGGCTATCCACAGCCATTTTACATGGTGATGTCAGAGATGTTGATATACGCATTTAAGGATTGGCGAGAACGAATGCAAAATTCTGTTTATCGTACAATCAAGTTTTTTTTAAAGAATCCCGAAAACAAAATTAACTCAGGCTATCTAGAAATCTAAAATATCGACACTGTAAGCATTTTGCAATTGTGATGTCATAATGTTATTGGAAGTCTGTTACAGTATGACGTTATCCTTGAATTGACGTCACTATAGTGAAGCAATGCTAACATTCAGCCAACATCACGCTGTTTTTGAAAGGTGTTCATAACACAATTTATATAACGGATGTTAAATAACAAATTATCTTCTGACATGTAAATAGATGTACATACATGCATGTTAATAATTTCTCCCCTCGATATTTGGTTCTCACAATTACAATTCACAATATGCTTCGGTCGTGGCAATGGCCTCGCCCAACTGATCGGGTTGCAAATTAAGCCTGGGCTCCAGGGGTTAAAGCCAATTTTAGGGGGTCTGGAGGGTACGTCACCTAAAACCAACTGCATCA
>NW_018471405.1:0-702 GCF_002113885.1 Mizuhopecten yessoensis
TCAATATATGCAAAGGGTATTTTATTGAAATTGTCCACTGATTAAACGGGGATATTTGAAATGAATTGACAGAGGCCGATGTGTTCTGTCTACGCAGAAGTTTGGCGTATTTTATGGAAGGCTCATTTATGTTGAAAAAATATATCGATAACCTTGTCAGTAGAATCTATTTTCATTCAACACTCCAAAGAAAAAGCCTCACAAACCTACACATGTTATTGTATGCTTTGAAAGTCTTTACTAAGGATCACCAGACACCAACATCAGTTCAATGGATTCATCCTTTTATTAATTGAACAACGCAAATCAAATCGGTCCGATCAGAGACGTATAAAGCCATATCTCTATCTTGTACGCCGCTTCCGCTCCCGTCCCAAAACCCCGTGCCAGGAATTTAGAGATAATTTAATGTCTCATTAACGCGATCGTTTGTAATTTTTTTTTTATAAAATTATGCAATAATTTTAAACATTATTTTCTAAATGTGGACTTTTTTTATAATCTAATATTTTAGTAATTGACGATAATGTGTTTTTCCACGTTTTCAAGGGGGTAAAACTTGTACGCCGCAGTCAACCGTGAAATATGCATAATATGCAAAAAAAAAAAAAAAGTTTCCTAATAAAGGCGGAATGCAAGATACAGGTTATGCTCCAATTTGAAAAAACAATAAGTGGGACTATGCACTCAGAATGAAACCAA
>NW_018471406.1:0-703 GCF_002113885.1 Mizuhopecten yessoensis
ATTTAATAGTGAGGTATCAATGTGACGGTTATATAACCGTGTAAGATCGAGACTCTAGTATTTGTTAGTGAGGTATCAATGTGACGGTTATATACCCGTGTAAGGACGAGACTGTAGTCTTTGTTAGTGAGGTATTAATTTGACCGTAATATGGCCGTGTAAGGAAGAGACTGTAGTATTTGATGGCGAGGTATCAATGTGACGGTTATATAACCGTGCAAGGACGAGACTGTAGTTTTTGATAGCGAGGTAACTATGGGACGGATACATAACCGTGTAAGGACGAGACTATAGTATTTGATAGCGATGTATCAACGTGACGGTTATATAACCGTGTAAGGACGAGACTGTAGTATTTGTTAGTGAGGTATTAATTTGACCGTTATATGGCCGTGTAAGGAAGAGACTGTAGTATTTGATAGCGAGGTATCAATGTGACGGTTATATAACCGTGTAAGGACGAGACTGTAGTATTTGATGGCGATATATCAATGTGACGGTAATATAACCTTGTAAGGTCGAGACTGTAGTATTTGTTAGTGATGTTTCTATGTGCCGGTTATGTAACCTTGTAAAGACGAGACTGTTGTATTTAATGGTGATGTATCAATGTGACGGTTATATACCCGTGTAAAGACGAGACTGTACTATTTGATAACGAGTTATCAATGTGACGGTTATATAACCGAGTAAGAACGAGACT
>NW_018471407.1:0-703 GCF_002113885.1 Mizuhopecten yessoensis
GTTATTATTGTGGTTTATATAGCAAGGTTGGTAGCTATCAGTGTTATCAGGTTAATATTGTGGGTTATATAACAAAGTTATTAGCTACCAGTGTCGTCGGGTTAATATTGTGGGTTATATTACATAGTTAGTAGCTACCAGTGTTGTTGGGTTAATATTGTGGGTTATATAAAAAGGTAAGTAGCGACCAGTGTTGTTGGGTTATCATTGTGGGTTATATAACAAGGTTTGTAGCTACCAGTGTTGTAGGGTTATTATTGTGGGTTATATTACAATGTTAGTTGCTACCAGTGTTGTCGGGGTAATATTGTGGGTAATATAACAAAGTTAGTAGCTACCAGTGTTGTTGGGTTATTATTGTGGTTTATATAGCAAGGTTGGTAGCTATCAGTGTTGTAAGGTTAATATCAAGGTAAGTAGCTATCAGTGTTGTTGGGTTAATATTGTGGGTTATATAAAAAGGTAAGTAGCTACCAGTGTTGTTGGGTTATCATTGTGGGTTATATAACTAGGCTGATAGCTACCAGTGTTGTTTGGTCATTATTGTGGGTTATATAACAAGGTTGGTAGCTACCAGTGTTGTTGGGTTAATATTGTGGGTTATATAACAAAGTTAGTAGCTACCAGTGTTGTCGGGTTGATATTGTGGGTTATATAGCAAAATTAGTAGCTACCAGTGTTGTTGGGTTATTATTGTGGGTTA
>NW_018471408.1:0-298 GCF_002113885.1 Mizuhopecten yessoensis
CTCCTGTTCTCGTGTATTTGTATCATTGATACGGTACTGCCTCCTTTTTTCGTGTATTTGTATCATTGAAACAGTACTGCCTCGCGTTCTCGTGTATTTGTAACATTAATAAGGTACTGCCTCCTGTTCTCGTGTATTTGTATCATTGATACGGTACTGCCTCCTGTTCTCGTGTATTTGTATCATTGAAACAGTACTGCCTCGCGTTCTCGTGTATTTGTAACATTAATAAGGTACTGCCTCCTGTTCTCGTGTATTTGTATCATTGATACGGTACTGCCTCCTGTTCTCGTGTATT
>NW_018471408.1:329-703 GCF_002113885.1 Mizuhopecten yessoensis
TATCATTGATAAGGTACTGCCTCCTGTTCTCGTGTATTTGTATCATTGATAAGGTACTGCCTCCTGTTCTCGTGTATTGTATCATTGATAAGGTACTGCCTCCTGTTATCGTGTATTTGTATCATTAATAAGGTACTGCCTCCTGTTCTCGTGTATTTGTATCATTGATAAGGTACTGCCTCCTGTTCTCGTGTATTTGTATCATTGAAACAGTACTGCCTCGCGTTCTCGTGTATTGTATCATTGATAAGGTACTGCCTCATGTTCTCGTGTATTTGTATCATTGAAACAGTACTGCCTCGCGTTCTCGTGTATTGTAACATTAATAAGGTAATGCCTCCTGTTCTCGTGTATTGTATCATTGAAACAGTACT
>NW_018471409.1:0-703 GCF_002113885.1 Mizuhopecten yessoensis
CCGTACCTTTATATTATAGTCCCGGTCACTGTATCGGTATGAAGTTGACTAGTTGACTAGTATGGAAGAATTTGTGTTGCAGAATGCCCAGATTTCCTTCATAGACAGTGTTCCGCCATCGTCTTCTGGCAAAAAGACTGCTATTCCTATTCCGCACAGTATTGCTCCTCCTGTTGCTCATATCGTCGAAACACAGAAGGGCATATCCGTTGGTGGAACGTCACCGCATCCTGCTGAAAGTCCTAAGCGACCTTCCCAGCAATCTCCCAGTGCTAGTTGTTCTAACCTATCTTTTGCGAAATCACATTTGATCACCAAAGATAGTGTCGATTCTAAAGCTTCTTCTAGAGTGCTCTCTGTAGAAAACAGTCCGAAATCTAGATGTCCGTCACACTCGCTCGCTGCGAAACAGCCAACTAACAAAGCATGTAGTGCCGATTCTAGTGGATTCGTCGCTGTAGCTCGGAAAAAAACCACACGCCTCTTTCTCAGTGGTATGTCGTTGGAAAGGTGTTCCGTGGATGATATCAGATCATACCTGGAATCTCGTAACGTCAATGTTACGTTTGTTCGTCTGCTTAAAAGCAAACGGAAATATTCTGTGTCTGCGCGTGTCAACGTGATCTCGTCCGATATTCCAAAGATAAAGGAAGCTGGATTTTGGCCAAAAGGCATCCACTGCCGCAAGTGGTTATCAAATAAC
>NW_018471410.1:0-703 GCF_002113885.1 Mizuhopecten yessoensis
AAGATGGAACAAAGATTTGTATGTCATAATGGTCACACAAGATGGGACAATGATTGGTATGTCATAATGGCCACACAATATGGAACAAAGATTTGTATGTCATAATTGTCACAAAATATGGAACAAAAATATGTATGTCATAATGGTCACACAAGATGGAAAAAAGATTTGTATGTCATAATGGCCACACAACATGGAACAAAGATATTTATGTCATAAGAGGCACCCAATATGGAACAAAGATTTGTATGTCATAATGGTCACACAACATGGAACAAAGATTTGTATGACATAATTGTCACACAACATAGAACAAAGATATGTACATCATAATGGTCATACAAGATGGAACAAAGATATGTTCATCATAATGGTCACACAAGATGGAACAAAGATATGTACATCATAATGGTCACACAAGATGGAACAAAGGTATGTACATCATAATTGTTACACAACATAGAAGAAAGATAAGTACATCATAATGGTCATATATATGTATGCTATAAATGTCACACAACATGGAACAAAGATATGTATGTTATAAATGTCACACAACATGGAACAAAGATATGTATGTTATAAATGTCACACAACATGGAANTGGAACAAAGATTCGTATGTCATAAATGTCACACAACATGGAACAAAGATATAGATGTTATAAATGTCACACAACATGGAACACAGATTTGTATGTTAT
>NW_018471411.1:0-703 GCF_002113885.1 Mizuhopecten yessoensis
GCACTACATCAGCATACTATAAAACTAATTAATAAATCTGTAGAATAATTCTTTCTCCAATAACGGCAATGCAGCCACCATCATAGAAGACTTGTACTATTTATGTTGCATTCATCCCTTCCTGATATGACCCACTTTATCTAGGCCAGCCGTACACAAGAATGCATTATAAAAGCATGCAATATTGACAAAATTGTGAGAATTCTATTCTAACCCAGTGTATATATATAATAGAGCTGTCACGATACACTTTACCCACAATTAGATACATATCTCGATTCGATACACCTTTATTTAAAAATATACCGTAAAAACCCATGTAATTTGCGCACCTGTGTAATTTGCGCAGGTACTTTTTGAGGCTGAAAATCTGGAAAAATAAATCTACTCAAATATTTTGCGCACCCAAAAAATATATTTCTATGAATTTTTTTTCATTGATGTAAAATGATATTTTAAACCAAGAAGAAACTACGTAAAATGTGAATTTTGTTGCTTGTTTTCTTTGAATTATCTGATCACACGACACACGTGTGCGCATATCGGCATACATCAATTCATTTTAGCAATATTTTACATAAAACATTTACTTGCTTACAAAAACATATCAATTAATAAGTAATTCAATGTTTAATAACCACTGGTGCATATCTCCTGATGAAAGACAATTAGATACCTTTTATTGATCATAATTACGATCAGT
>NW_018471412.1:0-234 GCF_002113885.1 Mizuhopecten yessoensis
CCCTTCCCTTTGGTCTAGCACACTGGACAAGGTTTTTGATAATCCTTTCCCTGTGGTCTAGCACACTTGACCAGGTTTTTAATAATCCCTTCCCTGTGGTCTGGTATGTATAGACTGTACTGGACAAGGTTTTTGGTAATCCCTTCCCTGTGGTCTGGGGTGTATAGGCTGTACTGGACAAGGTTTTTGGTAATCCCTTCCCTGTGGTCTGGTATGTATAGGCTGTACTGGACA
>NW_018471412.1:312-703 GCF_002113885.1 Mizuhopecten yessoensis
TATGTATAGGCTGTACTGGACAAGGTTTTTGGTAATCCCTTCCCTGTGGTCTGGTATGTATAGGCTGTACTGGACAAGGTTTTTGGTAATCCTTTCCCTGTGGTCTGGTATGTATAGGCTGTACTGGACAAGGTTTTTAATAACCCCTTCCCTGTGGTCTGGTATATATAGGCTGTACTGGACAAGATTTTTGATAATCCCTTCCCTGTGGTCTAGCACACTGGACAAGGTTTTTGGTACTCCTTTCCCATTTGTGTAGTACATGTACTAGAGCACTAGACCGTGGCAAGTGTATGTGTTTTTTAAATGATTACACATGGTATATTGGGAACTTCACATCAGTAAATATACTCCGATATATATCATACACGACTTACAAGACATGTCCCAG
>NW_018471413.1:0-703 GCF_002113885.1 Mizuhopecten yessoensis
GTTGTCGGGGGTCTGTACGGATTATAAGGTGGATGGGTTGGCGGGAGTCTGTACGGATTAAGGTGGATGGGTTTTTGGGGGTCTGTACGGATCAAAGTGGATGGGTTGTTGGGGGTCTGTACGGATTATAAGGTGGATGGGTTGTCGGGGGTCTGTACAGATCAAAGTGGATGGGTTGTCAGGGGTATGTACGGATCATAAGGTGGATGGGTTGGCGGGGGTCTGTACGGATTAAAGTGGATGGGTTGTTGGGGGTCTGTACGGACTATAAGTTGGATTGGTTGTCGGGGGTCTGTACGGATTATAAGGTGGATGGGTTGTTGGGGTCTGTATGGATTATAAGGTGGATGGGTTGTCGGGGTTCTGTACGGATTAAGGTGGATGGGTTGTCGGGGGGCTGTACGGACTATAAGGTGGATGGGTTGTCGGGGGTCTGTACGTATTATAATGTGGATCGGTTGTCGGGGGTCTGTACGGATAATAAGGTGGATGGGTTGTTGGGGGTCTGTACGGATTATAAGGTGGATGGGTTGTCGGGGTTCTGTACGGATCAAAGTGGATGAGTTGTCGGGGGTCGGTACGGATTATAATGTGGATGGGTTGTCGGGGGTCTGTACGTATTATAAGGTGGATCGGTTGTCGGGGGTCTGTACGGATAATAAGGTGGATGGGTTGTTGGGGGTCTGTACGGATCAAAGTGGAT
>NW_018471414.1:0-703 GCF_002113885.1 Mizuhopecten yessoensis
TATATTCTGGTATTATTGCTATGGTTTATTTCGTCGTTAATCGTTGACGCTTTGGTATTATTTTATTCTGGTATTGATGCTATAGTTTATTTCGTCCTTGGGTGTTGACGCTTTGGTATTATTATATTCTGGTATTATTACTATGGTTTATTTCGTCATTGGGGGTTGGCGTTTTGGTATTATTATATTCTGGTATTATTGCTATGGTTTTTTTCGTCGTTGATCGTTGACGCTTTGGTATTATTATATTCTGGTATTATTGCTTTGGTTTATTTTGTCCTTGGGTGTTGACGCTTTGGTATTGTTATGTTTTGGTATTGATGCTATTGTTTATTCCGTCGTTGATCGTTTACGCTTTGGTATTGTTATATTCTGGTATTATTGCTATGGTTTATTTCGTCGTTGATCGTTAAAGCTTTGGTATTGTTATGTACTGAAGTGTTGATGCTATAATATATTCCGTCATTATGTGTTGACGCTGCGGTATATTTTGCCCTTGTGCATTGGTGCTGTGTAATATGTCATCCTTGTGAATTGACACTATGGTATATTTTGTCAATGTATTTAGACATTGCTTGCTATATTGTTAAAGTTTCTTGACGCTGCGGTATATTTTGCCCTTTTGCATTGACATTGTGTAATAAATATCAACCTCGTTATTGACACTATGGTATATTTAGTCTATGTATGCTATTTTGTAATT
>NW_018471415.1:0-703 GCF_002113885.1 Mizuhopecten yessoensis
GTCTCTGAACACTCTAGTACACATGTAGAGTTTGTCGTGGTGTGTTTCCCACTTGTCTTCCCTATTTTCGTTCGTATGATTTTTTTTGCACCATAAATCCAGCTCGATTTTATTTGCATTTCCAGCATGATAACGATTTGTTTTGTTGCAATAATCATCACATTTTGATCTGGTTGAAAACTTTGTCCTCACGAACTGACAAATCTAATTCTGATAAAAGTATTGTTCTGAAATTTTCGCCTTTCATTCTATAATAAATTAAAAGCCTTGATCATAATATTTTTGTTACATTTATTTATATCCAGGTCGGGAATGGGTATCGATAAAACGAGACAATGTAGAGGCATGTAAGGGTACACCCTTTAAATAGAAATTGAGCTTTAATAATCCTCTTTACAATAATGAAATTCATAGTATCATACATTTTAAACTCGTTTTGGATTATCAAATTTAGAAGATTTTTGGGCATCAACATTTCATATATCATGTCAGAGGGTCTACATACTCTTGGACCAACATCACATGTTTCTAAAGCCAATTTAAGTATTGAACGTGTGTCTATTTTAAAACACTATTCACGTTTAAACGCCAACAAGCCCAACACAACGGATCATTGTCTTCTCTGAAACATTACTTATTACTATTACAGCAATCAAACCTTAGACAGTCGTTTTCCAGCTCCCTCTCACCTTTTTACAGACAT
>NW_018471416.1:0-703 GCF_002113885.1 Mizuhopecten yessoensis
TATCTTTGTTCAAATGGTTTTATTGTTAACGATATAAATGAGAATAAAAAAAAGGAAGAAAAAACATACAATCACCCCATGTAATGGCCGTAGATCGGTAGTTTTTTCCCAGGGTACTCCGGCTTTCATCCACCACCAAAACCTAGCACGTCCTTAAATGATTGGACGTAAAACATAACCAAACCAAACCAAACCAAACAATTACACGTCATTGGTATCAAAGTAACCACAAAGTCGTGTTACAAAGATAATATTTTAAAAGTATAGCCATGTTAGACACCATAGTGTTTCTAGCCATTTGTTAGACAAACCTATTTATTGGATACCCTGCTTTACTTTAGAATATATAACGGTTTTTTTCTCCTACACAGCAAAAGCATATTGAAGCTTCATCGATTCTCACTTTGTTTTCAGCCAAATTTAGTCTGATAGTGAATCGTTTGGAACAATGCTGTTGCAAGGGGAAACAATGTATTTGTCTTCGAAAACCTTTGGTGGATATCGAGAAAATCTGACTGGTGGGGCTGGATCAACGAGGTTCACTGTATTAATATAACATCTTTTAGCTACTCTTGTGGACGAAGTACACACATTACAACAATATATAAGAGATTAGTTTTCTCTTAAATAAAACGATTTATTGAAATAAACAAATTCCTAATTTCTAATATTGTCATCCAATGTGTGTGAACATATATATCAG
>NW_018471417.1:0-703 GCF_002113885.1 Mizuhopecten yessoensis
CAGCTTATATATCTGTAAACAAGCCAAATTAAGCGGTTCAATAAATCGGTGTCCGGTTTAGACATACATATAGTACGATGTGTCATAGTACAGTGTATATACATGTACAATGTACTAGTTTTTCAGGAATTTGTCATTACATATGTCAACCTGGTAAAATACTAGGCGCTTCCTACTTTCTCGGCTAGGGGGAATTTCTCTTTAGCTCATTTGGTAGAGCGTAAGATTAGTAAGCTAGTGGTCCCGGGTTCGATTCCTAGCTGAGGCATTGAAAAAATAATGACTTCTGTTACATAAATATAGCTCAGCTAAATAGGATCTTAAAATACCTAATGCTATAACAACACTAGCAACATTGTAAATTGTCACTTTATTTTCGCGAGAAATCAGTTTTTGAATTTATGAACAAGGACTCATTAGCGAAATTAATTTTTCCCAATTTCAATAAATATTTACTTCCATATGTTATACATGTATGATTTAACAATCAATAATATGTTAACTAGCCTACTAGTACCGATTGATACAACGCATTTATGAGGAAAAATTCTTTAGATTTTTTTAATAAAATTAATACCGGTAAATACACTGGTCAACATGAAGTTTCTCCTATTTTCTGATTAGAGCTTCATATAGGGTGCTAAACACAAACCTGAACACAGGTTTATTGATCAAAGGGAAATAACTCTCCAAATATTTATCT
>NW_018471418.1:0-703 GCF_002113885.1 Mizuhopecten yessoensis
AAAAAAAAAAACTTACATTAAATTTTTCGTTTTTAGAAAGAAAAATAAATTCAAATTAAATTTTAAGGATCTGTTTATAGGGCTATTTCGATAGATATTACAAGAATTAAGCTGTATTTAAAAGGGGAAAAAAGAGAAAAACCAATGCAAATATTAATGATTTACCTTGACTATCTCCTCCAGCGTATTTTGTGCATCATCCTTGGCGATCAGGTAGCGCACCTTTGGTCTGCTGTCGGCTATGTTCTGTATAACTCTGCAACATTTTTGTAGATAATGATACATGTGTAATTGACAAGTTAAATGGAACACAAGGAAATATGTGGTGGTATTGGCAAATTAGATTAGACACAAGGAAAGCATAGTGACCTGAGGGCTCAATTAACCTACAAACATCATTTTCTGAAAGTAAATTATTAAAAACTCATTTGAGAGATATATCCAATTCCAGAATTTTTGTAAAAATTCTAAAAAGTATTTGAATAATTGGTCTTAAACAGTATTTAACTTTCTTCTTCTTTAAATTGGCCGAAAGTTATGATTGTAAATAAAATCACAATGATGTTAACCATTAATAATAAATCTTACCCTGCCAAGTCCTTGATGTGGATGGTTGGTATAACATTTTGCCCATTTCCAAAACACAGAAGCTGTGGTGCGTTGTGCCAGGCAGACTACAAGAGAATACACAAATTAAAAAAAA
>NW_018471419.1:0-703 GCF_002113885.1 Mizuhopecten yessoensis
TCAGCTTACGTCGACGTCGACACTACGTGAAAACTACATGAGATACAAAATAAATATAAAATAGCCATTTGATATTTATTTTGTATTTCATGTAGTTTTCACGTTTTCACGACGAAAAAAATGTAACGAACATTAATATTCCTGCTTATTTATAATGACACTGTGACATTTTTATTTGTTAAAGGTAAGGGGTTCATGTTACGGCTATTTCCATTACCCGAAGGAGCAGACCCTGACCGGTACGGTCCCCAACAAAATAACGGAGAACTACCCGTATCACTGGGAACGTACACGCGCATCCTGGACACCGCCCCCACTATGTCTATGGACTGGGATGTACGTCTGTGGGCGTGGGAGAACAGTCACCAAACATAATCGTTTGGGGACTCGGGAGTGTGTGGGCGTTGATCAAGGACACGTGCGTGGGTTGGCATGTGTGTTGTATGTAACGAGGCAAGGGTATTGATACTCCGCCACTGCAAGCGTAACATGATATTAAAGTGTTGAGAGTGGTTTGTGTGGGTGTGTGTGTGTTTTGACAACCATATATAATTAACAGCTCAAACAGGTGAGCACTTAAATGTAAAAACAGGAGAGAGACCTCGGAGTGACATTCGACAAAAAGCTCAAATTTAGCGAACATGTGTCTGCAGCCGTTTTCAAAGGAAACAGGATGTTAGGAATTATTTTTAGAACATTTACA
>NW_018471420.1:0-703 GCF_002113885.1 Mizuhopecten yessoensis
TATGTATGTGTATATGCAGCGTTTGTTTCAGATGTTGTACATTTGGCTGTCCAACTATAACCCCTTTAAACTGCCAAAGTTAGCACGGGACAAACGGTGGCAGAATAACAGGGGATTTCTGTATTGGCTTTTTGATAAAATTGTTGAACTTTTTTCCTTTCTATTGTTTAGGACAAAGATATCGTTTAGACTGTTAAGTCCAGGACATAAATCACTGACAGCACAGGTATTGTGGAATAACTTACATCATTATTTTTACATACAGAAATATTGTTGTGTGATCTGAGTTTTCAAACTTCTTCACAGAACAAAATATTCTTCAATATAGACACACACACTTTTGCAACGATACAAGAAATATGCCCGCATAATAAACCCATCATACAATAAATGAGCAGTTGTCTGTATGGTTGTACATAAAGGGCCATAACACCGTAAGTTATGGTCTGATAATTGCGGTTATCGAAATTGTTCGTTTATCATGGTAATGAACTGTCCTATGAAGTATGAGGTTAATCCATTGAAAACTACTCGAGATATCACCGGACACTGCATTTGTGCAAATGGATAAAGGGCCATAACTCTGTGAATTACGGCCCGATATTTGCTGTTAAAAAACTTGCCTGAGCTATATATTATGGTAGTGAACTATTCTATAAAGTTTGAAGTTAATCCATTAAAGACTACTCAAGATATCGAGCAG
>NW_018471421.1:0-703 GCF_002113885.1 Mizuhopecten yessoensis
GCACGGAGAAGAATGTTATTCGTGGAAGCCATTTCCTTTTTCCATAACACTATGGCAGTCAATATGTTTCCAAAGTATCCGAAAAAAATGACAATCGGCAAAACTATTCCGTATACAACAAACCTGCTATCCGATATTTGACCTGTACTATTGGAGATGTCATGGTTATCCGTTTCGTTGCTGCTGTTCAAAGAAGAAACGTTTGAGAAAAGCGACCCGTTCATTGTTGTTGCGGTATAACATCTGCTTCGCCGTCCTGCGATGTTCGGGACAAATAGGAGTCTGTTTGCTGGAACCCTAGGTCGTTATATACAGATGATGTGTTGTCCTGTGCCTTAGTTGTGACAAGCAGATGACTTCTTTCAAGATGATAAATTCAGAGGCATTCATTAGTTAATTGAAACGTTAAGCAATGTCGTTTAGCTGTATTAGTTTTCGAAATTGATCTGAAGGTTATTTATTGAATGTTCGGTTGTTTAATTCCCTGGACATGTTTGTGGAATTTTTTGTTCTCTTGGTCTCGATCTGACCATATTAACACTTAACACACGTAGGAACAATTTATACAATATTCGCTGTCGTAATTTTAACCTCTGCAATTTTTATTTAATTAATTGTTTTCGGTATCTTGTATATTTGTATTATTTAGAAGTGATTTGTAAGCGTGTACAGGTAACATATCACTGTCGTACGATAAAGTAAT
>NW_018471422.1:0-703 GCF_002113885.1 Mizuhopecten yessoensis
AAATCTAAACATACATTGTGATACCCCCTGGTAAACAGTAAATCTGTACCTACACTAAGATACTAACTGGTAAAATTACTAAATACTATTTCTATAAAGTCTATTCCTAAGCAAAGACATATCCTGGTTAAATGGAATTCTATACCTTAAACAAAATATCCCTTGGTAAACAAGAAGACACTTGTTGATCATTTGCATTGCATGCATTTATATATTAAGCACCTTTTGCACAAAACTATCTGGTAATTCATCACACAAATACAGACATGAATTCATGAAGAGTATACATTTCAACAATTCTTCCGAACATGACCCCCTCTAAAACAAATCTACTTAATCTCAAAAAGTTTGTAAAGCGCCCACTATAATATGATCTTGCCTTATGTTTTAAACACAAAACGTCAAAGAACAATTGTATTACCTGTTGCCTTTTTGTTTAGAGAAGCTGCTTCGAATCTACAACAGACACACAACATGATAAGTAAATGACTTGGTCATGAGATATTATAGAGCTCTATGTAAATACAGCTAGAATTATATAAAGCTGATAACAAGCTAAGCATGATGTATGCGACAAAGTTGAGCAATTTGCTAGTCCAATAAGTAATATTATGACATTGTCTTGTCACTCCCGTAATACATGTCCCCTACCACTTTTTTCGAGGCAGTTACCTGTGATTAGATAATGTGTTGTGCATTAGAT
>NW_018471423.1:0-703 GCF_002113885.1 Mizuhopecten yessoensis
AGAGAGAGAGAGAGAGAGAGAGAGAGCATTAATATTTGGTCATTTATAGTAACTTGTTCAGGTATTAAGGCCTATGCTGGCTATCCTTCATCTTATTTTCTCTGTTTGATATTTATCAATTGACTAATATAACTTCAATGACATTGCTTATGGCCAAATTGCACATGAAAATGTAATGGTACGCTGAAACATGTAAGTATATTTGTTTGTTATAGCTATGCACAGAATGTTGGTTCCACTACGCTTTCTCGGTCCGACACGATTTCTCACCTGGTGAACAAATCGTGCTAAGATTGCTGCGTTAACACTAACCATGCGGTAGATGTATAAATAAGCCTAACTATGTCTCAATCACCAAAAACGAAAATCAGTGTTTGTATACTCCTAACACGATTACGGCGAGTAATCGTGCAGGGGTGAGAAAACGTGGCGAAACACAATAAGATGAAGTCCTAGCAAAACAATATCATTTCATTCTTTAACATTATATGTCCTAAACCAAGGGATACAAAACTGCGCGGTTACCATTCGGTATCTGTGCGGAATAATGTTCATAATAAACTCATGACTTACAGATATTCTTACAAATCTATTTAACGCTTTGTCTTCTTGCAGTGCTGGCCAACACGTATATCGTTCCTTACGTTATGGCCGTCTTACAGACCCTGTATGGATGGCAGGTGTAGACTGTAACGGTACGGAG
>NW_018471424.1:0-703 GCF_002113885.1 Mizuhopecten yessoensis
TGACTTGTATTCCGTGACAATTGCAGTCTGTTTGGCTGGGTTTTATTTGCACTCAGAAGGCTATTGACCTGCCCTGCTCATCATCACACTGCTGGTGGTGGTATATAGTGCAGGCTCCCTTTTGAAACGTATGAGCGACACCCATATGAATTGCGTCAATAAATTTTAATCAGAAGATAAAAAAAGTATGACACCTTATATGGAATATCTCTTACACACATTTGTAGGAGATCTTGTTTATGCAGACAAGAACGGTGTAACTGAATCTTGTATTCCATCGGGACAGTAATTTTCTTGGCCTGCAGTTTTGTGTTATCTATCTTTTATTCTTCTGAATTTCAGTAGATAATCTGTTCTCACATTGGCGTCAAACATCTATGAAAGCTTGAAAATCCCTGAATTCTATATGTGGTTTATGAATATTAAGATCAACAGTAGGGCCAAGGTGAAATTCTGCCTTGTTTAAGGTAAAATGTTTTAAATTTAAATGCCATCAAATGTCAAACATTGTGTCTGAAGCCAAAGAGTTGTTTGTTAGTGTCAAATAGAAAATGTGAAAAAAATAGCTCATAGGTCAGAAGTGAGGGTCGAAAGTCAAAAGTCGTATTTTTATATTGACTCTGCATGTGGATAGACTTGGTATTCAGAATTTGTGGATAGACTTTTTGTTAGCGAGATTACCTAGAATGATAGCCTACACTTT
>NW_018471425.1:0-703 GCF_002113885.1 Mizuhopecten yessoensis
ATGATCCAATACTCAGCGTGTTCTAAGAAGTGAAGAAAATGAAAGTAATTTGTGTAATGAAACCGAGACAATTCCTTCAGCAAATAAACAACACAGATGTTTAGCTTATTATACTGGATAAATATTTTTAAGAGCGCATATTTTGATCAACACTACATATAGCGGTACCATATACTGCCAGAGACGTATAATCGTCTCTGATACTGCGTAGCTATTTCGAGTAATGATACGGCTACTTTCACTTTCTTCTATAGTGACTCTCATTCTCGGAATCTCGGCTGCTAGCATTAAAAGCACTTATACTTACTTATAACGTTACGTTTTTACGTACTATAACTTTTAATACTTCGGTAGAAAATTAGTGGTTAAATGTATTTGAAATGTCATCATCATCAATTATCATCATCATCGGATCACCGCCATAATTATCATCATCATCGTTCACAACCCTTAACAAAGCAAACTGCGTATTTTACACGTGAATATTGGCAGTGCCGAAACGTACATGTAATAGTTTGTATAAAATTGATGGTATATTAGTCTAGGGTAGATATCTTAGCTAAATATGACTATAACAATGCATACTTACTAGCCAGAGTGCAACGTTGTCTTGTTCAACTGGTCTAGCAACAAAAATGTCTGACAGCCTCGTTACAGCTTTACACACACACTAGCAGCAATTTAAAATAGCCTCGCACTCGCT
>NW_018471426.1:0-703 GCF_002113885.1 Mizuhopecten yessoensis
ATCATGTGAAATTACAGACCAAGGGGGAATCTACAAGTAAGAAATTTGAGACAGGTTTTTCCAAGTACTTCTTGAGAAATAACCTGATTATAAAAATTGTTTAGGGATACAAACTACAGACTGACAGAACATGAATGATTTTAAACTAAAAACAGAAAACAACTTGATATTCCTTATATAACAATATAAAAATGTTTTTTTTTGACTTATTCCTGTTTCAATTTAAATACATGTAAAAGGATTTTGATTTTTGTTACCTATTCCCAGTAAGTATAAATAAAACATTAGTAAATGCCTACATATTGTCGTCAAAAATAAAACATCTAGGTCAATGGAGCATCTTCTAAACAATAGGCCAATTGGCATGTGTTGGTCTCTTTAATGTATTTACAATTTGATTGGAACTCTCCTATCTTGAAGTTAATAAATGACTTAAGCTTGACCTATCATGGTCTTATGTCGTCTGCATTTTATATAGTCACCAGTTATTAAATGATGTTAGAAAACACATATCACAACTGGTAAATAATATTTTACAACCCTGATGTTTTTTGTTTATTCAGAAGGAGTAATTGAAAGATTTTAAAGCATTCAAACAAAACTGCAACAGATAACACTCTATTTCACCTTATTATTAGGTGGTTAGGTGAATTTTCAGCTAGAAGTGATCTATTCTTTACAAATGTAAAGTTATCGTATAGCG
>NW_018471427.1:0-703 GCF_002113885.1 Mizuhopecten yessoensis
CTTGTAAGAACTGGAGGATGGAAGCTTGATCTCCCCTTATTTTTTACACTGCGTCTTGGTAAGAGCTAAATGATTGGAGCATGCTCTCTCCTTGTTTTTGTCATTGTGTCTTGGTAAGAACTGAAGGACGGAATCTTATTCCCCTTGTTTTTGTCACTTTGCCCTGGTCAGGACAAAGAAGGATGGAAGGTAGCTCTCCATTGTTTTTGACACAATTGCTTAGTAAGAACTGAATGATGGAAGCGAAGCTTCTTCTCTCCTTGTTTTTGTCACAGTGCCTTGGTAAGAACTGGAGGATGGAAGCTTGCTGTCCCCTTTCTTTTTGTCACTGACTGTGCCTTGGTAACAGCTGAATGATGGAAACTTCCTCTCCCCTTGTTTTTGTCACTGACTGTGTCTTGGTAAGAACTGAAGGATGGAAGCTTGCTTTCCCCTTGTTTTTGTCACTGACTGTGTCTTGGTAAGAACTAAATGATGGGAGCTTGCTCTCCCCTTGTTTTTGTCACTGTGCTTTGGTAAGAGATGAAGGATGGGAGCTTGCTCTCCCCTTGTTTTTGTCATTGTGTCTTGGTAAGAACTGGAGGATGGAAGCTTGATCGCCCCTTGTTTTTGTCACTGACTGTCTTGGTAAGAACGGGAGGATAGAAGCTTGCTCTCTCCTTGTTTTTGTCACTGACTGTGTCTTGGTAAGAACTGAAGGAGG
>NW_018471428.1:0-703 GCF_002113885.1 Mizuhopecten yessoensis
ATCATATCCGATAGAAAAAAGGCCGACCAGCGGCCTCTCATGTTACATACTTATGTATCAGAATAATCCTAACAAGGGAACCAAAATTTAATTTAGATATATATATGTACCAACTATACTACATGTATTTTCCTGAATGTACGTAAAACCTCATCTCACCTGCCTAAACGTACAGGTGTGACATAAATGCCGATTTGTCTTAGTCTTACTTATACTTATTGTATCCCATCTCATGCCAGTAGCTACATTTATTTAAATGACTCGTTGTGTATCGACATATATCTTTTTACTGTTGTTTTTATGCTTTATATCAATGTATGTGATCTATGCAATCGTGTCAGGTTGATTAAGAAACATATCCCGGTCGAGGTACAGTGTGTCAGCACGTTCTCTCTCGTGATGCTGTGTATTCTCATTTTTAACCAACTATCTGTTTTTTTACTACTACGCTCTGGTGATATTGAAACCAATCCACGTCCGGAATATGAATCTGAGTTGTCTTACGAATCGTTATGTTCACATTACAGTGAAGAAATTGATCATGCTAAATTTTCATTTGTTCATCTTAATGCACAATGTTTAAAATCTAAGCTCGATGTCCTCTTTACTATGTTAATACAGTGCGGCGTGCAAAAATCAATCATTTTGATAAACTTTGAAAAAATCCTAATGTTAAAAATAAACTCAGTTCTAACCCCCCCCC
>NW_018471429.1:0-704 GCF_002113885.1 Mizuhopecten yessoensis
AGAAACCATGTACATGCGCTAGGTGGTAGGTTATCTCTAGTACAGTTCCACCAGTGACCAATTAAATGCGCTATATGGTAGGTTATCTCCAGTACAGATCCAACAGTAACCATGTACATGCGCAATATGGTAGGTTAACTCCAGTACAGATCCACCAGTAAACATGTACATGCGCTATGTGGTAGGTTATCTCCAGTATATATTCACCAGTAACCATGTACATGCGCTATATGGTAGGTTATCTCCAGTACAGATCCAACAATAACCATGTACATGCGCAATATGGTAGGTTAACTCCAGTACAGATCCACCAGTAACCATGTACATGCGCTTTGTGGTAGGTTATCTCCAGTACAGATCCAACAGTAACCATGTACATACGCTATATGGTAGGTTAACTCCAGTACAGATCCACCAGTAACCATGTACATGCGCTTTGTGGTAGGTTATCTCCAGTACAGATCCAACAGTAACCATGTACATGCGCCATATGGTAGGTTAACTCCAGTACAGATCCACCAGTAACCATGTACATGCGCTATATGGTAGGTTAACTCCAGTACAGATCCAACAGTAACCATGTACCTACGCTATGTGGTAGGTTATCTCCAGTACAGATCCAACGGTAACCATGTACATGCGCTATGTGGTAGGTTATTTCCAGTACAGATGCACAAGTGCCCATGCACATGCGCTATATGGTA
>NW_018471430.1:0-704 GCF_002113885.1 Mizuhopecten yessoensis
ACTGTCATAATGATGGCTAGTGGCCAGTATGAAAAGGATTACCAATTCAAGTCGTATATTACTTTCATAATGAAGGCTAGTGACCGGTATGGAAAGGAGTGCCATGTCGTATATTACTGTCATAATGATGGCTAGTGGCCAGTATGAAAAGGATTACCAAGTCGTATATTACTGTCATAGTGAAGGCTAGTGACCGGTATGGAAAGGAGTGCCATGTCGTATATTACTGTCATAATGATGGCTAGTTACCAGTATGGAAAGTAGTGCCAAATCGTATATTACTTTCATAATGAAGGCTAGTGACCGGTATGGAAAGGAGTGCCATGTCGTATATTACTGTCATAATGATGGCTAGTTACCAGTATGGAAAGGAGTGCCAAATCGTATATTACTTTCATAATGAAGGCTAGTGACCGGTATGGAAAGGAGTGACATGTCGTATATTACTGTCATAATGATGGCTAGTTGCCAGTATGGAAAGGATTGGCATGTCGTATATTACTCTCATAATGATCGTTAGTGGCCATTATGGAAAGGAGTCCCATGTCTTATATTACTGTCATAATGATGGCTAGTGACTAGTAGTGAAAGAATTGTCATGTCTTATATTACTGTCATAATGATCGTTAGTGGCCGGTATGAAAAGAATTGCCATGTCTTATATTACTGTCATAATGATGGCAAGTGGCCAGTATGGAAAGGAT
>NW_018471431.1:0-704 GCF_002113885.1 Mizuhopecten yessoensis
TACTATTACACAGGTAAGAAATAAGATCTGTATCACCACCACCACAGTACTATTACACAGGTAAGAAATAAGGCATGTATTACCACCACGGTACTATTACACATGTAAGAAATAAGGTCTGTATAACCACCATGGTATCAATACATAGGTAAGAAACAAGGTCTGTATCACCCCCACGGTACTATTACACAGCTAAGAAATAAGGTCTGTATAACCACCACGGTATCAATACACAGGTAAGAAACAAGGTCTGTATCACCACCACGGTACTATTACACAAGTAAAAAATAAGGTCTGTATCAACACCACGGTACTATTAAACAGGAAAGAAATAAGGTCTGTACCACCACCACGGTACTATTACACAGCTAAGAAATAAGGTCTGTATAACCACCACCACGGTACTATTACACAGGTAAGAAATAAGGTCTGTATCACTACCACAGTACTATAACACAGGTAAAAAATAAGGTCTGTATAACCACCACGGTATCAATACATAGGTAAGAAACAAGGTCTGTATCACCACCACGGTACTATTACACAGGAAGGAAATAAGGTCTGTTTCACCACCACGGTTCTATTACACAGGTAGGAAATAAGGTCTGTATCACCATCACAGTACTATTACACAGGTAATAAATAAGGTCTGTACCACCATCACGGTACTATTACACAGGTAAGAAATAAGGTGTGTATCACCA
>NW_018471432.1:0-379 GCF_002113885.1 Mizuhopecten yessoensis
TACTTATCCCAATGGTGTTAGGATTTGTCAGTCCTTGTTAGTACAAGTTAATAATTCCATAGGTATTAGGATTTGTCAGTCCTTGTCAGCACATGATACTTATCCCATTGGTGTTAGGATTTGTCAGTCCTTTTCAGCACATGATACTTATCCCAATGGTGTTAGGATTTGTCAGTCCTTGTCAGTACAGGATACTTATCCCATTAGTTTTAGGATTTGTCAGTCTTGTCAGTATAAGGTTCTAATCACATTGGTGTTAGGATTTGTCAGTCCTTGTTAGTACAGGATACTTATCCCATTAGTTTTAGGATTTGTCAGTCATTGTCAGTACAGGATAATAATTCTATTGGTATTAGGATTTGTCAGTCCTTGTCAGTAC
>NW_018471432.1:523-704 GCF_002113885.1 Mizuhopecten yessoensis
TTGTCAGTACAGGATAATAATCCCATTGGTGTTAGGATTTGTCAGTCCTTGTCAGTACGGGATACTTATCCTATAAGTGTTAGGATTTGTCAGTCCTTGTCAGTACAGGTTAATAATCCCATAGGTACAATGAATAAGGATTTGTCAGTCCTTGTCAGTACGGGATTCTTATCCCATTGGT
>NW_018471433.1:0-704 GCF_002113885.1 Mizuhopecten yessoensis
CTTTTCTCTGTGTATCGCATCAATAACCACAGTATAACAGGCTCTATTCTTTGTATACCGCATTAATAACCTCAGTACAGCAGTCCCTTGTCTCTCTATACCGAATTAATACCCTCAATACAGCAGGTCCTTGTTTCTGTATACCGAATCAATAACCCAAGTACAGTAGGCCCTTCTCTCTGTATACCGAATCAATGACCTCGGTACAGCTTGTCTCTATCTCTGTATACCGCATGAATAACCTAAGTACAGCAGGCCCTTGCCTCTGTATATCGCATCAATAACCTCAGTACAGCTTGTCTCTATATACCGAATCAATGCCCTCAGTACAGCAGGCCCTTGTCTCTGTATACCGATTCAATGCCCTCATTACAGCAGGCTGTTTTTTCTGTATACCTAATCAATAACCCAAGTGCAGTAGGCCCTTCTCTCTGTATACCGAATCAATGGCCTCGGTACAGCAGGTCCTTGTCTCTGTATACCGCATGAATAACCTAATATACCGAATCAATGACCTCAGTACAGCAGGTCCTTGTCTCTGTATACTGCATGATTAACCTCAGTACAGCAGGCCCTTGCCTCTGTATATGGCATCAATAACCTCAGTACACCAGCCCCTTTTCTCTGTATACCGCATCAATGATCTCAGTACATCAGGACCTTGTCTCTGTATACCGCATCAATAACCTCATTAAACAGGCCCT
>NW_018471434.1:0-704 GCF_002113885.1 Mizuhopecten yessoensis
TTCGCTGTACTGTAGATATACACTGTACTGTAGACCTTCGCTGTACTGTGGACCTTCACTGTACTGCAGACCTTCGCTGTACTGTAGATATACACTGTACTGTAGACCTACACTGTACTGTAGACCTTCACTGTACTGTAGACCTACACTCTTCTTACCCAATACACTGTACTGTAGACCTTCGCTGTACTGTAGATATACACTGTACTGTAGACATATACTGTACTGTAGACCTTCACTGTACCTGTAGACCTACACTGTACTGCAGACCTACACTGTACTGCAGTTTCACTGTAGACCTTCGCTCCACTTTAGATCTACGTTTTACTCTGCACTAACACTGTTCTATTGGTCTATTAGCCTACTTTTTACTGTAGACCTACGTTTTACTGTGGTTAAACACTGTTTTATAGGTCTATTAGCCTACTCTTTACTGTAGACCTAGGTTTAACTGTGGACTAACACTGTTCTATTGGTCTACTAGCCTACTCTTTACTGTAGACCTTCGTTTTACTGTGGGCTAACACTGTTCTACAGGTCTACTAGCCTGCTCTTTACTGTGACCTACGTTTAAATGTGGGCTAACACTGTTCTATAGGCCTGCTAGCCTACTCTTTACTGTAGACCTACGTTTAACTGTGGGCTAATACTGGTCTAAAGGTCTACTAGCCTACTCTTTACTGTAGACCTTCGTTTTACTGTGG
>NW_018471435.1:0-704 GCF_002113885.1 Mizuhopecten yessoensis
CTGCTTCATAGCTCTGACCACGCAATATATAAATGTAAACTGGGATGTAAATGTCACCAATTGTAGCCAATCACAGGACAATATTTCCGTGTAAAGGGTTAATCCAGCGACAGTTCCAAGAGTAAATACGAAGTTTTAGAAGGATACTTAGTTCTAATTAAGAATAAGATTATATCCAATGACTTGTGAGTGAACTTGAGTCCGTGATAATGGATTTTATTTGCAGTTTGTTTAGTATTACTGGTAGGTGACGTTATGTCTCGTTTATGAATATCTGAGCTCATTAACTGAAGTATTTTTACCGGAAGTTGCGTGTAGCATGCATAACCTACTGTCAAGTGGCAGTTCCCGATTGGGATAAACAGGGTTCATTTTCAATAAGAATACGACGTTGTGATAAGATCATATGTTCTAACAGGAAAGTAACGATATTTACTAGCCATTCAAGTGCATTTGAGTCCAAAGTTACGCATAATAAAGACAGTAGGTCCGGTATATGATTTAATTTAGTACCAGTGGGTACCGCTAGAGGCGTCTGTGTGAAATCGACATTTATGAATATCTTGAGCTCATTAACTAAAGTAATACCAATAGCTGGCGGCTAACACCTTAGCTAAAAACTTCAAACAACAACATCCTAAGAACCATTTGGACTAGAATCATTATACTTGGATATGTTATGAAGACCAGCAGTGCAAATCTTT
>NW_018471436.1:0-704 GCF_002113885.1 Mizuhopecten yessoensis
AAGATTTGAAAATATTTCTTTACAAACCATCAACTATCTTTAACACTAATCGATTCAATATTTAAGGAATCGAAAAATGAAATGTATGCAATGCAATTTGCCCTGTGAAGTCGATAAACCACAAGGACATTCCCCTAAAAAGAAACATTTTAATAATTTGGATATTGTTATAATGATTGGCAGATGTTCCAAACTGGCAAGAATCGTATCAGGTTGTATCTTACGGAAAGTCTAGATCAATTACAATTGTTAAAACAGTTTCCCTTATTGAACTTTGCAAATGTTTTTCCTACGAAAAATCAAGATTGATTTAATGTTGAGTATTATTTCAATCACATCCTATATTTGGTTTGCAGCCTTTTTTGCTTGTCCTGTCACGATAACCAGTTTCTAAGGATTCCAATAATCAGAATCATACTCCCGACTAACACTATGAAATGTTGGCATTTTTAGGTCACCTGAAACAAAGACTTAAGTGACCTATTGCGATCGCCTTTTGTTCGTCGTCGTCCGTCGTCTATCGTGCGTCCGTAAACAATTTACATTTTCGACTTCTTCTCCAAAACCCCTGAACCAATTTCAATGAAATTTTGCAGAAACCTTCCATGACCACATGTCGACCAAAATTGTGAATTATATGGTCCCCAGCCCCCAGAGGCCTGATGGATGGGGCCAAAAAGGGTCGAATTGACAGAAATTTCAAA
>NW_018471437.1:0-704 GCF_002113885.1 Mizuhopecten yessoensis
GTTACAAGGCCTCCGCGACAATCCATCTGCATTTCCATGCAATTTACCGGCTCGATGTTGGATTGTGTAGGCATAGGTGTCAAGTACCTCTATCCATCGAGCCAACTGCCCCTCCGGATTTTTGAAACGGCGCAACCAATTGAGAGCTCAATGATCTGTTCTGATCAAGACTTTAGTACCATACAGATAGTGATGAAAATGTTTGACTGATTCTACTACAGCTAACAGCTCCCAGCGTGTGACACAGTACTGTCTCTCACACTTGGTCAGACTTCTGCTATAATAGCACACAGGATGTTCACCATCCTCATGTACTTGAGATAATACAATGCCAATTCCAAATCCACTAGCATCAGTGTCTAAGATGAAAGTTTTCTTTTAATCTGGGTAAGCTAATATTGGTGAGGTCACTAACCGGGTCTTTAAAGTCTGAAAAGCTGTTTCACATTCTTCGCTCCAGTTGAAGATGCTGTCCTTCTCGGTGAGGTTGTGTAAAAGTTTCGCGATGGTGGCGAAGCCTTTGATAAACTTTCTGTAATAGGATGCAAGTCCATCAAAAGTTCTCAACTCTTTTACTGTTTTGGGGACTAACCATGCTTTTACTGCCACAATCTTGCCTGGATCAGGGGAAACTTCTTCCTTTGACACAATGTGACCTTAGAATTTGACCTTCTTTTGGAATAATTTGCATTTCTTGGGAGAAA
>NW_018471438.1:0-704 GCF_002113885.1 Mizuhopecten yessoensis
TATAAAGGTAGAGGTATACAGGTATAAGTATAGATGTTAGAGGTACAGAGGTATAGAGGTAAAGTATAGAGGTATAGTATAGAGGTATAGAGGTATAGAGGTATAGAGGTTAGAGGTATAGAGGTTAGAGGTATAGAGGTATAGAGGTATAGAGGTTAGAGGTATAGAGGTATAGAGGTATAGAGGTAAAAAGGAGGTATAGAGGTATAGAGGTAGAGGTATAGAGGTATAGAGGTATAGGTATAGAGGTACAGAGGTATAGAGGTTAGAGGTATAGAGGTTAGAGGTATAGAGATATAGAGGTATAGAGGTAGAGGTATAGAGGTATAGAGGTAGAGGTATAGAGGTATAGAGGTATAGAGGTAGAGGTATACAGGTATAGGTATAGAGGTATAGAGGTATAGAGGTATAGAGGTATAGAGGTATAGAGATATAGAGGTATAGAGGTATAGAGATATAGAGGTATAGAGGTATAGAGGTATAGAGGTATAGAGGTATAGAGGTATAGAGGTATATAGAGGTATAGAGGGTATAGAGGTATATAGAGGTATAGAGGTATAGAGGGTATAGAGGTATAGAGGTAGAGGTATACAGGTATATGTATAGAGGTATAGAGGTATAGGTTTAGAGGTATAGAGGTATAGAGGTATAAAGGTAGTGGTATACAGGTATAAGTATAGAGGTATAGAAGTATAGAGGTATAG
>NW_018471439.1:0-704 GCF_002113885.1 Mizuhopecten yessoensis
ATCCATGATAGATTTTTTCATTTCAGCAAATAAATTTTAGGAAATGAGTCAAGATATCTATCATCAAAATTGATTATGTTTTTTTTCAATTTTTCATATTGATGTTTTTGGATATTTGATTCCTGGACTCTTTCTTTTGTGTGACTTGGCTTACTTTTTGAGAACCTATGATATCTCATCAAAATGGATAATTTTATATTGATGACAAATATGTTAAATGTGTGCATATTTCAAAGTTGATATGTGTATTTTCTTGAACGTCACTACATGTTATGAACTGATTTTAGACATCAATAAAAACATGTATACACTTGACAAGTTGTACTTAGTTCAGATGTTTGAGTGGAAAGAAAAATGGATGACTCCTCTGGAACTTGTATGGTTGAACTGTACTGTACAGGTAAAATCACAGTTGTCAGTTGTTAAAAGTGCATAAGCTTCTCATAATTGTTCTGAGCAAGAATTGGGATATAAATGAAGGTTGACTTTCAATCAAATATGACCCCTCCACAGATGTTAGATATTACATTTGTCTATGGATGATTACAGAAGCAACTGTGAATCACACAGTTACATATAATTTTATGTTCAACAGTTAGTAATGATTCAATAAATTTCTATTAACTTGGATATCAAAATATTTTCTTGCTCAGGTCACTGTTTATTTTTTTACAAATGACTAAAATACACACACTTTACTGTCA
>NW_018471440.1:0-704 GCF_002113885.1 Mizuhopecten yessoensis
ACTCTGGTTATCTCTGTGTTTGTTGAGGTTATAACAACCTCTGGTAATCTCTATACTTAGTCAGGTTATAACAAACTCTGGTTTTCTCTGTTTTTGTTGAGGTTATAACAAACTCTGATTATCTCTTTATTTTGTGAGGTTATAACAAACTCTGGTTATCTCTGTATTTAGTCAGGTTATAACAAACTCTGGTTATCTCTGTGTTTTTCGAGGTTATAACAGACTCTGGTTATCTCTTTATTTTGTTGAGGTTATAAAAACTCTGGTTATCTCTGTTTTGTTGAGGTTATAACAAACTCTGGTTATCTCTTTATTTGTTGATGTTATAACAAACTGTAGTTATCACTGTATTTGTTGAGGTTATAACAAACTCTGGTTATCTCTGTATTTTGTGAGGTTTTAACAAACTCTGGTTATCTCTGTTTTTGTTGAGTTTATAACAAACTCTGGTTATCTCTGTTTTTGTTGAGGTTATAACAAACTCTGGTTATCTCTGTATTTTGTGAGGTTTTAACAAACTCTGGTTATCTCTGTATTTAGTCAGGTTATAACAAACTTTGGTTATCACTAGATTTAGTNGATTTAGTCAGTTTATAACAAACTCTGGTTATCTCTTTTTTTGTGGAGGTTATAACAAACTCTGGTTATCTCTGTATTTTGTCAGGTTATAGCAAACTCTGGTTATCTCTGTTTTTGTTGAGGTT
>NW_018471441.1:0-704 GCF_002113885.1 Mizuhopecten yessoensis
CTCATATCTCAGCAGTTAAAAAAATCTTATTCAATTGGTTTGATACCTATTCCATGCATTTTCGCTACTAGAAAGTATTAATCTTTTTTTTTCTTTCTCCTATATTCATAAATGCCAACTTCGGGAAATTCAGGCAGTTTTCCGCCATAGCTCTTTAGTATATATATTTTAGCTTGTCTTGTATTTGGTGGCTTAAAGAGTGTAAAGTAAATGAAATGTTATGTACAAGTATTGATATATTTTACTGTAAACTCTTACTATTTATGTATTGTACATCATGTATGTAATGATTACATCATGTTTATATGCATAAATGAATTTCAAATAATTTACCTAATACATCCCTTAAATAACATACACAGAAAGTCTCAATTAAAAAACCTCAAATTTTATAAACAGACAATTAATTGTTTATTTATTATCTTTTTTGAATCAGTTTCATACCCCCTAAAATTTATTAAAACTTATGAAATATATCTCCATGTCGGACAGGAAACTTTCACACAGGTAAGTTACTTGTGGGGTAAGTAAGAAACATACTATAATTGGTTTGCTATTGTCTTCCTATATCAACACGTATCTTTGTTTTCTAAAAAGTGGGGGAACTGAGAACACCCCGCTATTACCACCCGAGTATCAATAGGCACTGCCGCGCGGCGTGGCTATTCCGTCTTTGCGTATTGCAGAGGTATCTTCTCTTGTGA
>NW_018471442.1:0-704 GCF_002113885.1 Mizuhopecten yessoensis
CAGGTGGTACGTGGGACAGATTACCAGGTTTGTACTGACCTACAAAAGGTGGTTTGCGGGACAGATTGCCAGGTTTGTACATAAACTCATATTCCTTCCAGTCCCCCTCTAGGCTGTCACTGCCCTCCAACACAACTTCTGGTCGACCTCCGACCCCAGTCATTCTGAAATGTATAAATGTACATGCATCTGATGTGTTCATAATAAGACCATAGTCATTCTGAAAGGTGAGAGTATGTAACAGTTTTGTCTATATTACATACTACATGTATAGATAAACAAGGTTGTACGATGGTTTGTTTTGGAAATAAGTAACTATAGAATTCCAAAAAAGTGGACATATGTTCTGGTCTTTGTACCAGTATGTTATTTTCAAAATGAAATTATTAAATTTCAAATTAATGATGTAACTTGGATATTTAACAAAAATACAGGCAGTTCCAAATTGATTTCTTCACAACTTAAGCTTTAAATGCAATTAGTTTTCAGCTTGTACAAGTGTTGAAATTTAAATACATACACACGTTGAATGGTATTAAATTCAGACAGCTTTTACAAAGTTACAACAGTATATTTGTAATGGTATTAGTTCAGATGATGTTAACACAACTTTTCAATGGTGTTCAACTCAAACAGGTGTAACATGACATTAACACAATAATTACAATGGCATAAAGTTTAGGTTTCCATGGTTACAAGTCAGA
>NW_018471443.1:0-704 GCF_002113885.1 Mizuhopecten yessoensis
TTTTTTTCTTCTTAACAGCGATAATGCCAACGAATCGAACCCTTTAATTGACTTAGTTAGTGACTCTTTGAATTGGACATGTTGGCCAATAAATGTCATAACCGCTGCTATATATCATTCAGTACGGAAGTCATTAGGATGGTATTTGCTGACGATTGGATTGCAGTGCGTATCATTATCATAGTCATGTTTTAAAAAGTTGGTATCAGAAATATTTATCCGTATTTTGATGCTATTTTTTGTTCAAATGTCGGGCATGCCTTTTTTATGATATCTTCACAGCCTATTTATATCTTCGATATCGACATTGACGTCGAATGTAATCTCTGTAGCTGGATCGGTCAACGATTGATGTTTGCTAATGATGAGTTTGAATTTTGTTATTCATCAACGTAATTACTGAAAGCAAACAAAAAACAATCATAAGTGATACGCACAACATAGCTGTATACTTATATAACACTTGTAAACGTCAAGGTCAATCAATAATCTATATGACCTTTTACACCATACAGAATTAATCTGACAATAACTAACTTTGTTAAAAAATAATACCCCTAAACAGACATGTTACTATACAATGAAACATGTCAAAGCAGTTCACCACTTTTACGTTACAGCGGTGTATTGTGTATTGATGGTGTGGTATATTTTGTTCTGTGATGTGATAATCTCGAGTGTTCATCCTGTAGTTACTTTGTCAA
>NW_018471444.1:0-704 GCF_002113885.1 Mizuhopecten yessoensis
AGATAGACAACTGATAAAAAGTCAATATTTCCATACTTTCTTTCCACGTCCTGCTATATTTCTTTGATAGCCATTCCAGCAATCTGATTTTGCTCATTCATTATAGACTATACCTTGACTTTTCGTGTCTAATTTTTTTTTTACTGGTAAAATAGGTCATAATTACAAAATTAATCTCAAGGTCACAACCATGTACTCTGTTAAAGTAAAAATGTTACTTACCAGGTGGAACCTTAATTAAAGATACTTAACTATCTGCTGATTTATTTTTTCATTTTTCAGTGAACACATCAGGAAGGAAATAGCATCAAATAATGGAATGAGAACCGCAGCCATGTAAGTATGACTGACACTTAGTTAGTGATGTACATATGACCGTATTTACATTGCCGAATATACGTAGGTGACACAGATTTTAAGTATTACTGTTCATGTAAAGTACCTAATATCCTTTATCACAAATCACAGGTATAATGAGTTAGGTAGAAAACATCCTTAACATTAACACAAATCACAGGTAAAAACCTGGCTCATACTTAAATGACCATAGCTGTTAATAAGACATAGACAACAAACAAACCAAACCAAATCAAATCACATGTAAAATTAGTTAGGGAGCATACCTCCTAAACTCTAACACAAATCACATTTATAAATAATAATGTAACATGCAACCTTAATTCTAACACAAATCACATTTATAA
>NW_018471445.1:0-704 GCF_002113885.1 Mizuhopecten yessoensis
GGTGTGTTCGATTCAAATCTTCGAGTTATCTCCCTTACAACAGGCACGCATGCTCTTATGTACCCCGACAAGGATACTGTAACATAACTTCAGGTACCTTGGCAATTCGACCAATCACCGTGCGACGTTTTTCTTTGCAGTATGACAATATTATGTGTCCCTGCAATACTTTCAAAGTAAATATACGAATGTATGTGTATGTATGTGCAGTGTACGTTTTACATGACATTGTATAGATGTGTATTTTCTACTACACATGAGGCATTGTAAGTTTGGCTGTCCTCCTGAAACCCTGTTGTATCGCCAACCCTATTATACAACCAAAATTGGCACTAGACAAAAGGTGGCGGTATAACGGGGGACTACTGTATAAGATATACCTTCCCACTGTATAATTTATAGTGTTAACATTATGGACCTTCATTCAAAAACTTTGTTCACACTTCTCCTTTTGAAGTATGCAAATCATTAACACAGCTAGGACAGCTAATGATTCAAATTATGCGAGTAAATGGTGTAGATTGGAGTCACTTCTCTATTATGGAATTATGCCTCCTTGTTTGAAAATATTTTTGAAAAGAATGATTCCTACTGTTCTTGGCGAAGATGATGGTTATAAGTCAGCAATGATTTTAGTTGTTGTTAATATTAAGGTTGAAAAAAGTATTTGTTACTTTAATTTATTCTGTATTTTTTTTTACAGG
>NW_018471446.1:0-704 GCF_002113885.1 Mizuhopecten yessoensis
TTTTTTCTATTTATTTCTAGCAATTGTTTTACGCAAAACAAATTGTTGATTCTGATAGTTCACTATAAGTGTCCGAGGTTGGGCCTAGACTTGTAGTTTGTATGATTCTGAAAACCAATGACACAGAGTTTTCATTATTTAGGCCTTTAGTGTCATTTATGAGTTTTAAATGGTCTTAGTATACTGTATATTGTTTATTTTGTTTGGGTTTTTTGCATCAACAAATGATTTTCAAAAAGAGGCTTCTTTTCTGCATATAGACGAAAAATATTACCAGATGATCACTCATGCCAAGATGTATTCTCCTGAATTTGACGAAATATACTTGTAGGTCCAACAACCCCAAGCAACTGCTCACGTTTCAGGGCTTCCCACATGACCAGTCAGGAAGATCCTATATTGACCACAATGCTGTATTAAAGTACCTTGAAGATTTCAGTCAACATAATAGTCTTGCCGACTTTATACAGGTAACTAAGCTCATTAACGTGATATAAGATGTGATTGCTTTATACAGGTAACTAACTTTAACTGTGGTGTGATAATAACGACATTACACAGGTAACTAGACCAAACCTAAATTGTAATGACTTCATACAGGTAACTATATTAAACAACGTAATATAAATCTAAATGCCTTCATACAGGTAATTAGACTTAAGAACGTGGTATAAATCTTAATTACTTCATACAGGTAATTAGAC
>NW_018471447.1:0-704 GCF_002113885.1 Mizuhopecten yessoensis
ACTTATTCACTAAAAACATAAACAAGTTCTTCTGGATGATGATGATGATGATGATGATGGGAAAACGAAAGAAATAAAAAAAACTTGATGCTGATGTGTGTGTGTTCGCCAAAGCGAAGGAAAAAAAATGATTACATTACGTTATTGCATCACAATCATTGCCAATTGGAACTATAACAAAGAATAAAGAGTTCGATTTTTGAAATTGAAAAGAAACTGTCATATGTCTCTAAATTATCATAATGATGATTATTACAAATTGTAATGCACATTTTTTATTTTTTTTTAATTTACATTGTGTCTAATTTTGCGAATTCTAAGAGAATTCTAAAACATCACTACATTTATTCAGGCCAGACAACGACAACGTAAAGGCCACGAGAACAAAAAAAGCATGTGTCCACTTCCGGAATGTGGACTATGGGATAAACAACCCGTGGTCCACTTCGAGAAGTATCACAAACTGGAGAAGTTATCAGCAGAGCATAATAAAGCGATGCTGCTGCTCAAGAGCTCTAGCAAAGCAGGTATCTGTTTATTAGTTATATAATTTATAGCATTTATTTGTATTTATACATTTAGAAATTTTGGAAACAAAACTATCACTAATCGTCGGAATTGTTACACATGAGAGAATTACAGGATATTACTCGGGAGATTTATTTCAGAATAAACATAAATAAATACAATGTGAAGAAAATGAT
>NW_018471448.1:0-704 GCF_002113885.1 Mizuhopecten yessoensis
CATGCAGAATCTCCCCCATGGAAATTTCAAAAAGTTGGCAAGTATTTGTATACATTTAAAGCTGTGTAACAACCAAGGTGATTAATGTCCTATTTACAGAATCAAGAATTCTTAACAGAATGGATTTACTCTTATATAAAAATGTTCAACAATCATCAAAATGGTAATAACTGACCTTCAAAAGCTCATCTGATAAGACAAAAGTGTTTTTATAACATTATAAAAAGAAACACATTCATCATTTGTGTACAATATTGTCTATAGTCAAGTGTGACAGGGCTAAACATAGTCAATTGGTATTGAGGTCCACAAGCATCACGGCCAAAGAAAGGAACTAGAACATGGCCATGCAGGTCCCCAAGCTTATGAGAGTGGCGATCGGATGCTTCACAGGAAGCTAGCAAAGAAATTAAACCATCAATTATAGAAATCCTGAATCTACTCATTTAACCAGATCCAGTATATTAAAACAAAGCATATGGGAGATCTGTGTTGATACAAGATATTTTAGGTGATAATTGGTGCCTACTGTATTTGCTTTGAAGGTATTAATCTCATTGATGAATGTGAGCTGACATGGATTATTTTGAAATATGATAATATAATAATATTTTGTGGAGATTGTACAGTCGAATCTTGTCGGTAAAGACATTTGTCTGAATGTGGATTATTGTTCCAAGTGATCGTACTTGTGTGTGTGATAA
>NW_018471449.1:0-704 GCF_002113885.1 Mizuhopecten yessoensis
TAAAGAAATCGGAAATTTTACATTTATGAAAAATGAAAATAAACAGGTGTATATAGCTATATAGGTCTTTATAGCTATAATAGCTCAATCGGCAGAGTGTACTGGACCTGTAGAACTAGTTACTACCAGTTACTTCCTAATATAGTGGCTTGTCCAGTAGATCAAATATTCTTTATACAAATGTGAGTGTACATATAAAGTAAAAAAGTAAGATGGGCAAATAAACAATATTCAAGTCATTGTACCTGACTCAGATCAGTTCTACAAATAGGACAGTAAAACTGATTGCATAGTGCCCGCATCCTCAGAGCACACCGGTAACAAACAGGGTGATCACATCTTCCTATCGCGTAAATTTCTACTGCCTCGTGGCAGACTGGGCAAGATTCAGTAGCACTCTCTCTCCTCTGGCGTTTCTCCATAATTCTTCTTGCTTGATCAACAAAACGAAAGTTGTGTGGTGACGTGTATGGCTTTCTTAGTAAAGGAAGGGCGAACACGGTATATATAACCGTTTTGTGTTCTTAATATAGATTCTCATGGCTACCCTTTCCGCCAGGTTGTGCAATGTCTGTGTAAAACGTCATCAAAACATGAGATGGTGAATGAAAGAACAATTAATATCTGCAGTGATCAACAAATTAGATAATCTACATTATGTTTGGTTTATTAATTGCATAATAAAGATATGTTTTATAAAAAAA
>NW_018471450.1:0-705 GCF_002113885.1 Mizuhopecten yessoensis
TAATAGTGTTAGGATTTGTCAGTCCTTGTCAGTACAGGATACTAAATCCATTGGTGTTAGGATTTGTCAGTCCTTGTCAGTACAAAATAATAATCCCATATGTATTAAGATTTGTCAGTCTCTGTAAGTACAGGATAATAATCCCATCGGTATTAGAATTTTTCAGTTCTTGTCTGTACAGGATAATAATTCCATTGGTATTAGGATTTGTCAGTCTCTGTAAGTACAGGATAATAATCCCATTGATACTAAGATTTGTCAGGACAGGATAATAATCCCATAGGTATTAGGATTTGTTAGTCTCTGTAAGTTCAGTATTCTAATCCCATTGGCGTTCGGATTTGTCAGTCCTTTTTCAGTACAGGGTAATAATCCCATAGGTATTAGGATTTGTCAGTCCTTNTCCACTAGTGTTAGGATTTGTCAGTCCTTGTCAGTACGGGATACTTATCCCATTAGTGTTAGGATTTGTCAGTCCTTGTCAGTACAGAATACTTATCATAATAATGTTAGGATTTGTCAGTCCTTATCAGTACAGGATACTAATCCCATTGGTGTTAGGATTTGTCAGTCCTTGTCAGTACAAAATAATAATCCCATAGGTATTAGGATTTGTCAGTATCTGTAAGTACAGGATAATAATCCCATCGGTATTAGAACTTTTCAGTTCTTGTCTGTACAGGATAATAATCCCATTGGTATTAG
>NW_018471451.1:0-705 GCF_002113885.1 Mizuhopecten yessoensis
GTCTATCTGGTGTATCCTTGTTCTCTACTGCTGTCTATCTGGTATTCTCTTGTTCTCTACTGCTGTCTATCTTGTGTGTCCTTGTTCTCTACTACTGTGTTTCTGTTGTGTCTTTGTTCTCTACTGCTGTGTTTCTGGTATGTCCCTGTTCTCTACTGCTGTCTATCTGTTGTGTCCTTGTTCTCTACTGCTGTCTATCTGGTATGTCCTTGTTCTCTACTGCTGTGTTTCTGTTGTGTCTTTGTTCTCTACTGCTGTGTTTCTGGTATGTCCCTGTTCTCTACTGCTGTCTATCTGTTGTGTCCTTGTTCTCTACTGCTGTCTTTCTGGTGTGTCCTTGTTCTCTACTGCTGTCTTTCTGGTGTGTCCTTGTTCTCTACTGCTGTGTTTCTGTTGTGTCCTTGTTCTCTACTACTGTGTTTCTGTTGTGTCCTTGTTCTCTACTACTGTGTTTCTGTTGTGTCCTTGTTCTCTACTCCTGTGTTTCTGTTGTGTCCTTGTTCTCTACTACTGTGTTTCTGGTGTGTCCTTGTTCTCTACTGCTGTGTTTCTGTTGTGTCTTTGTTCTCTACTGCTGTGTTTCTGTTGTGTCCTTGTTCTCTACTGCTGTCTATCTGGTGTGTCCTTGTTCTCTACTGCTGTCTATCTGGTGTATAATTCTTATCTACTGCTGTCTATCCGGTGTATTAATGTTCTCTACTGCTG
>NW_018471452.1:0-705 GCF_002113885.1 Mizuhopecten yessoensis
TATGATTTGATAACAGGCTAGAATAAACAAGTAAAAAAGCGAAATAAATGCTGTCAATCAGTTTCGAGTTTATGCAGTTTTCAAATTCATGCGATTCCTCACCTCAGATATCTTAAATAATTGTCATCAGTTTAAAAATATGTAATGCTTAATGGGTTATGTCCCGAAAGTTGTATGTGTTTGTCTGTTCAGTGTACTTCCTGGAGTATCTTAATCAAGTTCCATATACATTACACTTAATAGGGTGTTGATAAATATGTCCAAGTTCCGCTCTATAACCTAAACGTTATGTAGATACAATAAAACTGATGAATTTAAAGGTAAAGGACAATACAAACTAGTCTACATCAGTGTCTTACCTAGTTCTTCACTTACAACATGACCACCGGAGACAACTTACTGTTAGGATCTACAATAAGCCTGATGATTCCGGTATTCCGATCGTAAACATTCCCTTTCTTAATTGTAATATAATGGCTTCCCTATCCTACGGGGATTACACATCGCCGTTGCTTCGGTATGCAAGATATTGCTCTTAAAATCATGATTTCCGTGGCATGTCGACGGATGACAGACAAATTGTAAAACGTAATTCGACAGTTGCTTGTTTCACAGTTTGGTATTCGCTGCTTCTAAATTGTTTTTGGAATGTTGTATTCAAATCTGATTATAAGCAAGTGCGTCAAATCTGAATATGAATGAGAT
>NW_018471453.1:0-705 GCF_002113885.1 Mizuhopecten yessoensis
AGTATAACATCACTAAAGACGAGAAACTAACAGGGTCCCATCAAAAAGTGTATACCGAGTATAACATCACTAAGGACGAGAAACTAACACGGTCCCATCACACAGTGCATACAGAGTATAACATAACTAAGGACGAGAAACGAACACGGTCCCACCACACAATGCATACAGAGTATAACATCACTAAAGACGAGAAACTAACAGGGTCCCATCAAAAAGTGTATACAGAGTATAACATCACTAAGGACGAGAAACGAACACGGTCCCACCACACAATGCATACAGAGTATAACATCACTAAAGACGAGAAACTAACACGGTCCTACCACACAGTGTATACCGAGTATAACCTCACTAAAGACGAGAAACTAACACGGTCCCATCTCACAGTGCATACCGAGTATAACATCAC
Source organism: Mizuhopecten yessoensis (assembly GCF_002113885.1). Taxonomy (NCBI): domain Eukaryota; kingdom Metazoa; phylum Mollusca; class Bivalvia; order Pectinida; family Pectinidae; genus Mizuhopecten; species Mizuhopecten yessoensis. Next base: position 413 of record NW_018471453.1, read on the forward strand.
TAAAGACGAGAAACTAATACGGTCCTACCACACAGTGTATACCGAGTATAACATCACTAAAGACGAGAAACTAACACGGTCCCATCACACAGTGCATACAGAGTATAACATCACTAAGGACGAGAAACGAACACGGTCCCACCACACAGTGCATACAGAGTATAACATCACTAAAGACGAGAAACTAACAGGGTCCCATCACACAGTGCATACCGAGTATAACATCACTAAAGATCAGAAACTATCAGGGTCCCACCACATAGTGCATACCGAGTATAACATCACTAAAGACG
>NW_018471454.1:0-705 GCF_002113885.1 Mizuhopecten yessoensis
AATGATGGAATAATTGTTTTAGTATAGAAAGGAACAAAGATTTTTCCATCCATGAGTAAAACTATATACTTTTCAGAAGGCACATTGATTGATTTTAATGGTTCTTTGCAATCCTAAGGGCCCGGTCACACTATCGAGAGTTGGGTCATGACTTGTGGCGTCTCAATTCATCTGTAATTGATTTGCTGTCAATATTCAGCAAAAAAGACAAACATTCAAGAAATGATAAACGAAAAAGTGAACAAAAGTTGTTCTACACACTTACATATAAAGCAACATATTCTAGATACATAACATTAAGCGTGCCACAAAATATCAAAGGAAAAGATGTGAAACCAATCAATTTAACACATTCTATGAAATACAATGCATAATAACTAATAATAAGCTCAGGTGTGTGAACATATTAGTGTTATAATATGTGTCACCACTCTGCTTCAATGTCATTCAGTGATAGAACAAAGAAAAATGGTATATGGAACATATATGAATGACCTAATATGAGGTCATGTGTGCATTGATATTCATAATATAATGACATGTGATTCTATTTTAATGAACAGAAAATTATTGAAAATGAGTCTGCATTTGATAAACTAAACTCTCAAGGAAAATAATTTTACTAAGCCTCAATCAGTAAGATTTATTTTAAGTGTTTTCTATGTTTGCATATCCTATACCACTGAACACTTTTTTTTTTTTTTT
>NW_018471455.1:0-705 GCF_002113885.1 Mizuhopecten yessoensis
ACGTATTCGATTAAATCATTATATTAACCCACATATACGTCAAATCATTTCCAGCATTGCTACCTGCGCCTGATAATGTGGTTAGCTTTGTCAGGTAATATGGTTAGCTTTGCCATGTATTATGGCTAGCTGCTCCAGGTAACATGACTAGCTTTGTCAGGTAATATGGCTAACTTTGTCGGGTAATATGGTTAGCTTTGTCGGTTATGTGGCTAGCTGTGCCAGTTAATATAGCTAGCTTTGTCAGATAACATGGTTAGCTTTGTCAGGTAATGTGGAAAGCTGTGCGAGGTAATATGACTAGCTTTGTCAGGTAATATGCCAAGCAGCGCCAGGTATTATGGCTAGCTTCCTGAGATGATATGGCTAGCTGTGCCATATATTTTGGCTAGCTTCCTGAGATGATATGGCTAGCTGTGCCAGGTATTATGGCTAGCTTCCAGAGATGATCTGGCTAGCTGTGCCAGAAAACACAGGTCAATACCATTCATCCTATTTCTCCCCTCCTCATTTTCGTGGTTTTAGCCTTTATTAGTTATATTATAATTTAAAGTCTAAATTTCCTTACACATTCATTGAACACGATAACATTATGTCAGTATATGCATCAACGTCCCTTTGTTAATCATAAATGTCTATATGTGATAAAGCTACCAGACGAAGGGTAAGTACAGTCTTCGTCGAAGTGTCGTAAAACCAGGGGAA
>NW_018471456.1:0-705 GCF_002113885.1 Mizuhopecten yessoensis
TCATTTACTATTAAACACACAAAACTCATTCACTATATCATTTACAATAAAACAGACAACTCACTCCACTGTATCATTTACTATAAAACACACAACTCACCTCCACTGTATCATTAACTATCAAACAGACAACTCACGTCCACTGTATGATTTACTATAAAACACACAACTCACGTCCGCTGCATCATTTACAATAAAACACACAACTCACCTCCACCGTATGATTTACTATAAAACACACAACTCACCTCCACTGTATCATTTATTATAAAACACACAACTCACGTCCGCTGCATCATTAACTATAAAACACACAACTCACGTCCGCTGCATCACTTACTATAAAACACACAACTAATCCCCACTCTATCATTTACTATAAAACAGACAACTCACGTCCACTGTATCATTTACTATTAAACACACAAAACTCATTCACTATATCATTTACTATAAAACAGACAACTCACCTCCTCTGTATCATTTACTATAAAACACACAACTCACCTCCACTGCATCATTTACTATAAAACACACAACTCACCTCCACTGTATCATTAACTATAAAACAGACAACTCACGTCCACTGTATCATTTACTATTAAACACACAAAACTCATTCACTATATCATTTACTATAAAACAGACAACTCACCTCCTCTGTATCATTTACTATAAAACACACAACTCACCTCCACTGTATCA
>NW_018471457.1:0-705 GCF_002113885.1 Mizuhopecten yessoensis
CTGTATGTTGACAGGAGTTTGTCATTGAAATCAGGGGGTCCATCTATATGTTGACAGGAGTTTGTCTTTGAAATCAGGGTGTCCGTCTGTATGTTGAGAGGAGTTTGTCATTGAAATCAGGGGGTCCGTCTGTATGTTGACAGGAGTTTGTCATTGAAATCAGGGGGTCCGTCTGTATGTTGACAGGAGTTTGTCATTAAAATCAGGGTGTCCATCTGGATGTTGACAGGAGTTTGTCATTGAAGTCAGGGTGTCTGTCTGTATGTTGATAGGAGTTTGTCATTGAAATCAAGGTGTCCATCTGTATGTTGACAGGAGTTTGTCATTGAAATCAAGGTGTCCATCTGTATGTTGACAGGAGTTTGTCATTGAAATCAGGGTGTCCGTCTGTATGTTGACAGGAGTTTGTCATTAAAATCAGGGGCTCCGTCTGTATGTTGACAGGAGTTTGTCATTGAAATCAGGGTGTCTGTCTGTATGTTGAGAGGAGTTTGACAGGAGTTTGTTATTGAACTCAGGGTGTCCGTCTGGTTGTTGACACAAGTTTGTCACATTGAAATCAGGGTGTTCGTCTGTATGTTGACAGGAGTTTGTCATTGAAATCAGGGTGTCCATCTGTATGTTTACAAGAGTTTGTCATTGAAATCAGGGTCTCTGTCTTTATGTTGAGAGGAGTTTGTCACTGAAATCAGGGTGTCCATCTGG
>NW_018471458.1:0-705 GCF_002113885.1 Mizuhopecten yessoensis
TATGGGAGGGGGTCTCCCTCCTAATGAGGGAGGGTTGACAGCTACTGGAGGGAGTCTCCCTCCTAATAAGGGTGGGTTGACAGCTATGGGAGGGGGTCTCTCTCCTAATGAGGGTTGGTTGACAGCTATAGGAGGGGGTTTCCCTCCTAATGAGGGATGGTTGACAGCTATGTGAGGGGGTCTCCCTCCTTATGAGGGAGGGTTGACAGCTATGGGAGGGGGTCTTACTCCTAATGAGGGAGGGTTGACAGCTATGCGAGGGGGTCTCCCTCCTAATGAGGGAGGGTTGACAGCTACTGGATGGAGTCTCCCTCCTAATAAGGGTGGGTTGACAGCTACTGGAGGGAGTCTCCCTCCTAATGAGGGAGGGTTGACAGCTATGGGAGGGGGTCTCCCTCCTTATGAGGGAGGGTTGACAGCTATGGGAGGGAGTCTTACTCCTAATGAGGGAGGGTTGACAGCTATGGGAGGGGGTCTCCCTCCTAATGAGGGAGGGTTGACAGCTATGGGAGGGNCCTCCTAATGAGGGAGGGTTGACAGCTATGGGAGGGAGTCTCCCTCCTAATGAGGGAGGGTTGACAGCTATGGGAGGGGGTCTCCCTCCTAATGAGGGTTGGTTGACAGCTATGTGAGGGGGGTTTCCCTCCTAATGAGGGAGGGTGGACAGCTATGGGAGGGGGTCTCCCTCCTAATGAGGGAGGGTTG
>NW_018471459.1:0-705 GCF_002113885.1 Mizuhopecten yessoensis
TTTGGTAATCCGTGCGCACGGTTTGGTAATCCGTGCGCACGGTTTTGGTAACTCGTGCGCACGGTTTGGTAATCTGTGCGTACGGTTTGTTAATTCGTGCGCACGGTTTGTTAATTCGTGCGCACGGTTTAGTAATCCGTGTGCACGGTTTGGTAACTCGTGCGCACGGTTTAGTAATCCGTGCGCACAGTTTGTTAATCAGTGCGCACGGTTTGATAATCCGTGCGCACGGTTTAGTAATCCGTGTGCACGGTTTGATAACTCGTGCGCACGGTTTGGTAATCCGTGCGTACGGTTTGTTAATTCGTGCGCACGGTTTGTTAATTCGTGCGCACGGTTTAGTAATCCGTGTGCACGGTTTGGTAACTCGTGCGCACGGTTTAGTAATCCGTGCGCACAGTTTGTTAATTCGTGCGCACGGTTTGATAATCCGTGCGCACGGTTTGGTAACTCGTGTGCACGGATTAGTAAATGTTATACCATGTCCCTTCGGGGGCTCCGTGGAAACGTCTCGGGTCGAGTGACATGAAAAATATACAATTACGTCACATCGTTGTACAGGTAAAAAAATACAAATAGCTCACTCAGTCATAGCCTGACAAAGGGACCAGTCGGTCTTGAAACGTCTCGACACGTTTGATACGTACATTGTTTGTGTAGAAATTAAAGGGCCGGTTTCCAAAACGGCCCCTTCTCTGATTCAAA
>NW_018471460.1:0-705 GCF_002113885.1 Mizuhopecten yessoensis
TCCACCCGCCTGTATAATTGTTTCGTTACAGGTAACAAACCCATGCGCGTAATGGTGTCGTTACAGGATACACACTCGGCTGTGTAATGGTGTCGTTACATGATAAACACATGGCTGTGTAGTGGTTTCGTTGCAGCAGGATACATACCCGTCTGAGTAATGGTGTCGTAACATGATACACAACCGGCCGTGTAACGGTGAAGTTATAGGATATACATCCGACTGTTTAATGGTTTTTTTTTACATAATACACACTGGCTTTGTAACGGTGTAGATACAGGTTACTAATTCGACTGTGTACGGGTTCGTTACAGAATACACAACCGACTGTGTATTGGTGTCGTTACATGATAGGCACCCGTCCGTGTAATGGGGACGAGGCTAACATTTTGATACGATGGTTAAATAGCAATAATTGTTTTTTCTATAGTTCATAGTTTTAATACCGAGCATTCTCTATATTCAAGTTATATATACATTCACTTAAACAAACTCATACGGCTCATTTGGGTTTTCCGAGAAACGAATCATGACAAAACACAGCACAATATTTGTTTAATTTAGAATTGAACTNGAACAAACAGTTTGGGTATGTATTTCCCTATCACCAGAGTGGTACAACTAAACAAGGAAAACGAAACCTGTCTGTAAAAATGTTAGGGCTAAGTACAAACAGGTGACGGACGTGTACACTGATATCGTGTA
>NW_018471461.1:0-705 GCF_002113885.1 Mizuhopecten yessoensis
CTATATAACTGATACACATCTACTCCAAATGATGGTCAAGTTTGTTATGAAGGTAGTATTAAAACACAGAAGAAAAAAATCTTTTGGAAAGTCTCAGATCTGGAAAAATAAAGAAAGTCAATTTTAAATATTCTATTTGTTCCTATGTGATGCTTTGTGACTAAGAAAATACATTCAAAAATTTGTTAAAAAATATTGTTTTTCATTTAGTTGAAATATGATTGTTTGACCGTAATCCGTATCATTCCAGTTGGTAAATGAACGTAATCCGTATCACACAGGGACGTAATCCGTATCAGTATACATACCAACTGCATATTTTGGTAAAAATATCGCTAAAACTTGTGTTTAGTTCAGACTATTCAATGTTATTTTGTTGATGAGTCATTGGCCAAGACATGTGTTGTGTAAAAGTAATTAAATTAAATAGTTATTACATTCAAATCTCCACAAAGCCGTATGTAAACTTATGTCCTTACATATATATGATTATTCAGTCAAAACCTTTTTTTTTAATGATATAGGGAGTGGCGGGATTACCCACGTGATGTAGAGGCGTCAGGAAGTGCTTACATATGGCAAGGGGTAAAAGCGTCCAGAGGCGCTTGCATGTGGCAAGGGGTAAACAATATTATCTTACCAACATAATATCAATGAATCCATGTTATTTGCATACTTGCCAACTTTTTGAAATTTTCATTGGGG
>NW_018471462.1:0-705 GCF_002113885.1 Mizuhopecten yessoensis
TCCTACAATACCTGTAAGTAGTCTGTCAGGGTGTTTGTAGGTATATTATACCACTGTTCCTATAGTACCTGTAAGTAGTCTGTTAGGGTGTTTGTATGTATACTGTACCACTGTTCCTACAGTACCTGTAAGTAGTCTGTCAGGGTGTTTGAAGGTATATTATACCACTGGTCCTATAGTACCTGTAAGTAGTCTGTTAGGGTGTTTGTATGTATACTGTACCACTGTTCCTACAGTACCTGTAAGTAGTCTGTCAGGGTGTTTGTAGGTATATTATACCACTGTTCCTATATAACCTGTGAGTAGTCTGTCAGGGTGTTTGTAGGTATATTGTACCACTGTTCCTATATCACCTGTAACTAGTCTGTCAGGGTGTTTGTATGTATACTGTACCACTGTTCCTACAGTACCTGTAACTAGTCTGTCTGGATGTTTGTAGGTATATTGTACCACTGTTCCTACAGTACATGTAAGTAGTCTGTCAGGGTGTTTGTGGGTATATTGTACCACTGTTCCTACAGTACCTGTAAGTAGTCTGTCAGGATGTTTGTAGGTATATTGTACCACTGTTCCTACAGTCTGTCAGAGTGTTTGTAGGTATATTGTACCACTGTTCCTATATCACCTGTAAGTAGTCTGTCAGGGTGTTTGTATGTATACTGTACCACTGTTCCTACAGTACCTGTAAGTAGTCTGTCTGGATGT
>NW_018471463.1:0-705 GCF_002113885.1 Mizuhopecten yessoensis
TTGTGTATAGTAGATTAAATTATAAGGATTAATTTGAATATATTTATCATGTTATGGAGCTATAACACAAAAAAAACGGAGTGTACTCTCTTCTTAAAACCGCTTCGCGGTTTATTTAGATCTAGTACACTCCGGTTTTTTGTGTTATATCTCCATAACATGAAAAATATATTCAAGTTAATCCTTAAACAATAATAAGTGTAACTGGATTTCTATGAGATAAACTGATTCCAAGAAATGGTAAATTTAAGTATTAAACTGCTTAAGTTTCTTTCTTATAATACAATTAATTAAGATACTAATTAACAATATCTAAGAGTGTAATGATGTTTCCATTCAACAGTTACGTCACCTAATTAGAGTTAAAATTATCGTTAAAAATGTTTGTGGAACTTGGTTGAAAAACGAGACTTCTTCCAGATATATGTGAAAGGAATATGTAAATTGAATCATATACCGGACCTAATGCCTTTATTATGATTTACTTTGGACTCAAATAAACTTGAATGGCTTGTAAATATCATTCCTTTCCTTGGTAGAACCCATGATCTTATCACAACGTCGTATTCTTCTTGAAAATACACTCTGTTTATCTCAATCGGGAACTGCCACTTGACTGTAGGTTATGTATGCTACACGCAACTTCCGGTAAAATACCCTTCAGTTAAGGTGGCTCCACACATCGTCATCAGCGTCCATTTTCGT
>NW_018471464.1:0-705 GCF_002113885.1 Mizuhopecten yessoensis
ACGTTTAATATGTTTATATCTATACAGCTTTCTAATAACCGGAATACATCTGTAACGGTTATTTGAAATCAAATAAACAGATAATGTTAGGATAATACAACAAGCATAACCACTGTGATCAATGTCTAAAAGTCATCTCTTGAAGACATCATACATCAGTACTTGCTAAACTAAAAGCTATCCATATATTTTAGTCACAGAATCCTGGATTCCCATTCACATCAATGAAAACCTTTCAATAACATTTTATATAATATCTCGGGAGTGAATATACTGTAGTTCAAAGTGGATTGATAATAGTAAGTTCTAGCAAAATCGATGGAAATTTCTTAAAGAAGACAGATACAATCTCTCATACTTGGTATAATTTTTATTATTGATATTTCCTCTCCTCCTTACAATCTTTCATTGTCAGAAAGGAGCAATTTTGGCTGACGGTTTTCAATGTCTGATCACCACGTTACTTGCCGGTGGAAAAATTCTAAACGACAGACCGTAGATTATATCAAGAAGAAAATAGTAATTTGCTTGAGTAACTGAAAAAATATACATTTATGTGAGGATATATATTATTTCCGTATACGATTCTTAACAGTAAGAGATTGTTTTCTAGACTCATCTATTCCGTCTGTGTGTATAACAGAGTTATCTTATCTTGGCAGCAGGTATTGATTGTTACGTCATAGGTTTGTGTGAGAAAATTAC
>NW_018471465.1:0-705 GCF_002113885.1 Mizuhopecten yessoensis
AGTAAAACTTTGATATCATATCACATATTTCCAAACTGATGAATCCTATTGAAGATACAAAAAATGCGGAAATCCATCATTTCAATGATCTACCTTGTAATGACGAATATTTTTTTTGAGACTACACAAGAAAGAACAAACACAAGTTTGATATGTAGTATTTTCATTATTTTAAGTAACTGAACATTTACAAAAATAAATACATGTGTCGATCCTGAATATAAATAATTTCAATAAATAGTTTTGTTTAACATATATATCTAACAAATGAATGAATCCAGTGTATTCACTTGTGCAAAAATATTGGAGAAGAGGTTACAAGTTTTCACTTCAATGGGTTCAATTGTATTGAATTGTACCACTATGGTTTTCATTTTGGAAACCTTCTATCGTAACATGAGCTTTTGGATGCTTCGAATTAATGTCGTTTCCAATGGCGACAATTTCCAAGTCGCTGTTTCTAATGTCATCCACCGGTATTTCGAACATTTTGTTTGGAACTATGATATCGCCGCCTTTTTTGCTGTCGTCTGGTAGACTTTCATCATATGTACCCGGGAAATCGAAAAGAAAGATCTGCTTCCTCATGCTGAACAGCCGAGATAGAATTATGCTCAGTAGGGAACTATCTGCCTTATCGTCGTTTTTGGTTGTTCCGTTCTTCTTTTGCCTCTGTGGAAGAGACATGTATGTGAACGCTGATGC
>NW_018471466.1:0-705 GCF_002113885.1 Mizuhopecten yessoensis
CTCGGACTGGCATGGTGGTGTAGGGGACTTTCAGCAGATCACAGAGCACTTCACGCTGATCAGGAAGGAACTGTACGCTGACGTCATCCTAACGCTAGACGTTAAAGTAGGTAGGTTTGACATGAACAACAGCTTCTTTAATATTTATATGATTTGTGTGGCAACTTATCACTGTCTCTTTGTAATACTTAGAGGATCTGTTTGTCAATATATCATTTTACCGTCGTGATATTTACACGATATGTCATATCATTGTATTTTTATAATATCTCCAGGAAAGGTCTGTCCACCTATTCGTTATAACATCCAAGACAAAGACTACGACCCTGCAAGTGGAGTGATAGTCAACTACGAATTCGTGGACCCACAAGACCTTTCCGACCACAGTGTGTTTACCCTGCCCTCGTTTTGTGCCAGTGCCAAATCTTCACAGGTAAGCTAGATCATACAGATTACGTCATAGGTAAGCTGGTTCATACAGGTAACGCCAAAGGTAAATTGGATCATACAAATAAAGACACAGGTAAGCTAGATCAAACAGAGATAACATCACGGGTACGTTTGATCATACAGGTAACGTCAAGGGTAGCTTGATACTAAGATAACACCATCGGTAATCTTGACCATTTAGATACAGGTAAGCTAGATCAAACAAAGATTACGTCACAGGTAAGCTGGGCCATATAGATCCTCATACAATTTGTC
>NW_018471467.1:0-705 GCF_002113885.1 Mizuhopecten yessoensis
ACAAAGGGGACATAGCTCTGTAAGTTGTCATCAATACATAACTTTATATGACAAAGGGAACTCAACATGGAAGTTGTCACACAGCTGTAATGCACTTTAAAAAAGGAGGCATTACTTTCTGTTTCATTTGTCTTAAAGTCAAGGTTTGAAATAAATGCCTACAAACATGCTAAAAGAAATTTGATTCAAGCTTTGTAGGTCAAAATATTCCCACTTAAAATTGTTTATGCAAGTAGCTTTTCCCTTGGCTGGTCACAAAAGTAGCAATATTTTGGAATAAATTCAGCTTTAATATTATCTTTAAACTACTTGACACATGTCATCTTTTTTTCTTTATTAATATTTTATGGGTATAGTTTCTCATTTATTGAATCTGAAAGTTCATTATCACTTATTGTAATTTAGCTGAAAAATGTATTGCTCACCTCCAAAATTATACCAGAGCATGGCATTGCCGACATGCTAAGGACAACCAATTATTGAGAGAAAAGCTGAAAATTTAACTGCAGTAGGTAATCTATAAAGATTAAACCTAACATTGAATCCTATGGGAAATCATTCCTGACATGCATCATACCAGTATTATTAATAAAGGGATATTATTCTGTTTTTTGTATGTTTCCAAAACTCAGAAGGTTAATCACAATGTCAGTGTTACTTATCAGCCCCATAGAAAGTCTCAGTGATGATGGGTTACGTTGCTGG
>NW_018471468.1:0-705 GCF_002113885.1 Mizuhopecten yessoensis
CAAGAACAAAGTGATCAAACAGCAGATATCATGTCTTTGTATAATATTTGTTATTGTTTCTTAGTGGAAACTTCGGGCAACGGGTATGCAATGTGTACATATTGTTACATGAAGATAGCGTTCATGATTAGTGTGTGTGTACATGTATGCATTTTGGTATGTAATTTCAAAGCAAGAATGTGTATGTTTTTCAGTGCAGATGTGTAAGTTATATATGTGTGTTTTAGGATGTGCATGAATGTGATGACATGCTGTTTTGTAGTTACTAGTTAGCAATAAATGTATAACTGTAAATTTCATCATATGATTTAATGTATAAATTAAATGTTAAATAAATTATGTTATTACACAGATTTATAGATTTGTTAAGGAATGATATGTGATCGTCGTCACATATCGTTATACCTTACCTGCATGCCATCATATAGACACATATCTACTATACATAACTTTCCAAATGCGATAGATTTGAAATCAAATACCAGAAATATGAGCAATTTTGTGTATGACATGTGTAGGGGATCATTTGAGTCCCCAGTGATTAACATTTTACCTTACTGTTTTATGAAGCTATTGCTGAATTCGTTATATGAAGTAAATATCACTCTGTAGCAATGTCTTCCTGTGAACCATCACCAAATACGATAAGAGTTGTCTCCCATTGAAGTCTGTTCGATTACGTAAATATTTTTCAATCAATTCATC
>NW_018471469.1:0-705 GCF_002113885.1 Mizuhopecten yessoensis
GGCAGTATAACTTTATGTACAGTAGACCCGTTACGTTGGTATCAGAGGTAGTATAATTTTATGTACAGTAGACCCGTTATGTTGGTATCAGAGGTAGTATAATTTTAATGTCCAGGGTTCAAATCCTTGCCTTCACCCCACTGAATTATTACACTCGCCATACAGTTGTTGATATAGTTTTCTTAGTTTCATCTTAATTATTATTATATTATTTATTTATGTTTGGAAAATTATGTGGTGTGGATTTAATTTAAAAAAAAAAAGCTACAGTCATTGACAGAAACAAATCAGTTTTCCATGTAGAACTGAAGTTTTAAGAAGTGTTGTTTGGTTTCTAAAATTAAATTATTGGAAGTCCATTTCGTTTTAGGTTAGAATGAATCAATCGGTTTGCAAGTAGCATGGTAAAATGTCCCATCCATGTAACATGGTAAAATGTCCAATCCATGTAACATTGTAAAATGTCCAATTCAAGAAGCATGGTAAAATGTCCAATCCATGTAAAATGGTAAAATGTTTCATCCATGTAACATGGTAAAATGTCCAACCCATGTAACATGGTAAAATGTCCCACCTATGAAACATTGTAAAATGTCCCATCCATGTTACATGGTAACATGTCCCATCCATGTAACATGGTAAAATGTCCCACCCAAGTATTATGGTAAAATGTCCCATCCATGTAACATGGTAAAATTTCCCATC
>NW_018471470.1:0-705 GCF_002113885.1 Mizuhopecten yessoensis
CGTAACAATCAATACCTGCTCTCAAGGGAAGATAACTCTGCAATATGCAAAAATGGAATAGACCAGCTACACTACCTGAAACGAACGGACACAAAGAGATTGTAAGGCTAGAGCTAATGAAAATTTACTGATTCCAGTCATGCATGATCTGTTTCCCTTCATTATGTCATCAAATATGTTATAAAAAGAGATCTGCTAATAGGAGATTCAATATAATTTCCTAATAATGTGATGATGTGGCCTCTAAACCAAGCCATGTTGGCAGTTGTGATAACAGACCAGCCTATTGATTGGTTCTCGCCATAACATCTGTACAGTATTCAAGCCCTAGGTGATTGAAAATCCCAAAATCAAATCCACATTAGCTCTCCTCTCCCACTGATTTTGGCTACACAGACAAGAAATCGATACGTTGTGTCAAATATGTGTTTCCTTGACATCAATTTTTCATTGGATAATGACTTTCATGGATTAAGCAAAAGCATAACTCACAAAGTTTGAATGAAAATATAATAAAGTCATTAGTGTAAGTAACAGTGCAGATTAAAAGTAAGAAGATCACCAACAAACTCCTCCAACAAATGGGACTGTCCACAATTGTATTGAACTAACCCAATGCTGGTGAGGAACAGTATCTGGCTGCTAAATTAACAGGGGACTGGGACCAAAGACGGAGAGACAGCAGTATGTTGCTTGAGGAAAAAC
>NW_018471471.1:0-705 GCF_002113885.1 Mizuhopecten yessoensis
ATATCACTAGTGTATCATACAAATATATCACTAGTGTATCATACACATATATCACTAGTGTATCAACAGAATTATAAGTAAGATAAAATCCCAGGCACTGTTACCTCAAGGATTCCTGTCCCTCTGCACGCAAAACATTAATTTGAGAATTTCACTTTTTTTAATGAATATACAATAAACTCCTCTTGATTTTGTTTTGTTTATAACTAGAGCAACTGGGCCAGAAGACATCCGTTTAGAAGGTAGCACTGTTGGTAAGAGCAACAGTTTAATGATCTGAGGTCCTGGGTTCGAATCCTGGTCTAGACCCACTAAATTGTTTCCCACAACATCGTTATTCATTATATTTTTTAAAATTTCATCTTTATTATATTTTCATCAAAGTCCCGAAACATATGATCTATATGAATAGCCACACTGGAAAAATTATTTCAAATGGATAAAACATCTCCAGTACACATGCAGGCATACACGCAAAGGGAGACATTCAGCAGGTGGTATAGGACTAGTAATTAGCACCTAATTAGGCAGCTCCTGCAAATTCCTCAATATTGATTAATTTATCTGTCAATTGTATTGATTGCATAAATTGTATATCTATGCACTGTTAAGCGCTTTAGCTCTTTCACCCCTGAAATTTCATAGTGGACTATTCCAACTTTTGAATTGGAAAGGTTCAAATGTGTCTTCAGGGGTGAATGAGTT
>NW_018471472.1:0-705 GCF_002113885.1 Mizuhopecten yessoensis
AATAGGTCACTTGAGACTTTGTCTCAGGTGACCTAAAAATGTTGAAGAGTGAGAAAGATATCTACAATTATCTCTGTTATTACCTGTTGAAGTTTGGACAGTCTGTTTTATCTTTAATATCTTGACTTGACACCTTTTGGAAAATTATGAATTCAAAATTAAACCAACAGTTAAAAACCTATCTTGGATAACCCTACACGTCAGAAGCAAAAATGGATATCTCAACAAACATCAAGAATATCAAATTGGGCATGCAGGGAATCAGGAAACTGATAATCAGTGAAAAAAATATCAGGACTGACATTCAGCTCAAGGTTCAATATCTTTTAATTGCGTTACTTCAAGCATTAACGGTGAGTGATAGGACTATCGCCAACCGCTTTAGAATCCGATTCAATTCATATGTATATCTGTTTCAAGTTATCTGATTTAGTAAGTCAATTTCATATACAAATGTATAGCAAAAGCTGACTGGGAGGAAGGTTTCAGACAGTCAATTTTGTCAACTGAAATCTATTAGGATATCTCTTTTTATAGTATATCATGTGGAATACTCACATTTTTTTAAACCATTGCACAGGGCTTCTGGACAGCCAATCACTTTCCAGACTGTGTCCTGAAATCTAAATTATTTGGATTGTTCTAGAAATACATAAACTGTTTCCACACTGTTATTGAGGAACTTGACACAAACTATTTACAGAC
>NW_018471473.1:0-706 GCF_002113885.1 Mizuhopecten yessoensis
GGTATGTAAGTTTAAGGCTGTAGGTGTATACGTTTTAGGCTGTAGTTTGTAGACGAAAGGCTGTAGATATGTAGGTTTAAGGCTGTAGATATGTAAATTTAAGGCTGTAGGTGTATACGTTTCAGGCTGTAGGTATGTAAGTTTAAAGCTGTAGGTGTATGCGTTTTAGGCTCTAGGTATGTAGACGAAAGGCTGTAGATGTGTAGGCTTAAGGCTGTAGGTATGCAGACGAAAGGCTTGGTTGTCTAGGTTTAAGGCTGTATGTATGCAAGTTTAAGGTTGTAGGTCAATACGTTTAAGGCTGTAGGTATGTAGACGAAAGGCTGTAGATGTGTAGGCTTAAGGCTGTAGGTAAGCAGGGTTAGGTATATAATGCCAAGACTTGAATACGAAAAGTCATGTGTCCGTTTGCTTGTCGTTGCAGATCAACAATATATATTTACATTTGCATGGCATTGTCACCATATAGCCTCTTTGAAAGCTGTGTCGTTGATGGGACTTGAATTACCATGCAGCACGAGACATATTTTTTAGCGTATTAATACAACACTGACCGGAACTACAACATCCAATGTAAATAAACATGACGGCTGCTGAAATATCGCTAGGCATTGTGAGATTTGACAATGTCATTGTAAATTTAGTGCAAAATAGANAAAAGATTTTTATTACAACAAAAAACAAGACCAATGTCTGCAATATCGTA
>NW_018471474.1:0-706 GCF_002113885.1 Mizuhopecten yessoensis
GTAAGCAAGATCATTATTGTAAACCTGTGAGAAGGTAAGCGAGATAGTTATTGTAAACCTGTGCGAAGGTAAGAGAGATCATTATTGTAATCCTGTGAGAAGACGAGATCATTATTGTAAACGTGTGAGAAGACGAGATCATTATTGTAAACCTGTGCGAGGGTAAGAGAGATCATTATTGTAAACCTGGGAGAAGACGAGATCATTATTGTAAACCTGTGCGAAGGTAAGAGAGGTCATTATTGTAAACCTGTGAGAAGGTAAGCGAGATCATTATTGTAAACCTGTATATTTAAGACTGTTTGCTACGTTACTTTAACATGAAAACTGAAAAGGCTTTTAAAAAAAGTTTTTTTTTTTCGCGAGATCAATTGAAATGTAAGGAATTTTTCTGAAGTAATTTTTGTGAGTCTCGCACTCAAATCGTTAGATATGGCTTGTATGAAAAGGCCTTACTGTTACCTTACTGTGAAATATATCTCCTTTTAAAAAAGGGTTCAAAACTAAGAAACCTATGATTAATTTTTTGTTTGACAATTTTGCTACACCTAAGGTAGTATGAAGAAGGCTACCAAGGGAGATACTGGTAAAAAGAAAAAGTACAGACCCCAAGTGTTACAAACAGAGTGGTAGAGTACAGACCCCAAGTGTTACGTACAGAGTGGTAGAGTACAGACCCCAAGTGTTACGTACAGGGTGGTAGAGT
>NW_018471475.1:0-706 GCF_002113885.1 Mizuhopecten yessoensis
TGTTTATTGGCGGGAGGAACTTATAACTTAATATAATGAAATTATCTGATACAGGATCCCCCCACCCCCGGAAGTCTTGTACATGTTTTTCACGTGAGCTCCTGCACAATTATTCGATCTCGTGCTTTTCAGTGTATTGTGTACTAACGCCTTAACAATAGCCAACAGATGGTTTCATTATTTTTCGGCGGACACATGTATAGTGATTAGTCTTAGTTATGTTACTGCCTCCGCTTTAACTAGAATCAATCTCTATTTACATGAAGACTAACCATGCATCATTTTTAGCTCACCGAGTCCGAAGGACCAATGTGAGCTTATCCCATACCGTGGCGTCCGTCGTCCGTGCGTCAACAATTTCTTCAAACGACTTTTTCTTCTTAACCACTGATTGGAATTTAACTAAATTTAACTGGAAGCNACCTTGGTGGTGGGGATTCAAAATAGTCTAAATGGTGGGGCCGAGAGGCGGGGCCAAACGTGGGCAGTTTGGCTATATTGCTATAAACGACTTCTTCTGTAGAACTAAGCAATGGATATCAATCATATTTGGTCGGAAGCATTCATGGGAGGCGGGGATTCAAAATTGTACAAATGGTGGAGCTGAGAAGCGGGGACAAAAAGGATTATTTGGCCATATTGCTTTAAGCGACTTCCTCTTTGGAACTAAGAGATGGATATCAACCATATTTGTCTGGAAGCATCC
>NW_018471476.1:0-706 GCF_002113885.1 Mizuhopecten yessoensis
AACCCAGAGGATAAAGACTAGAGGATATCACCGTTATCTAACAACTCAGTGGATAAAGAATACAGGATACCACCGTTATCTAACAACCCAGAGGATAAAGAAAAGCGGATACCAACGTTATCTTACAACCCAGAGGATTAATAATACAGGATACCGCCGTTATCTAACAACCCAGAGGATAAAGGAAAGACGATATCACCGTTATCTAACAACCCAGAGGATACCACCGTTATCTAACAACCCAGAGGATACCACCGTTATCTAACAACACAGAGGATAAAGAATAGAGGATATCATCGTTATCTAAAACCCAGAGGATAAAGAATACAGGATACCAACGTTATCTAACAATCCAGAGGATAAGGAATACTGGATACCACCGTTATCTAACAACCCAGAGGATAAAGAATACAGGATACCACCGTTATCTAAAAACCCAGAGGATAAAGAATAGAGGATACCGCCGTTATCTAACAACCCAGAGGATAAAGAAAAGCGGATACTTCCGTTATCTTACAAACCAGAGGATAAAGAATAGACGATATCACCGTTATCTAACAACCCAGAGGATACCACCGTTATCTAACAACCCAGAGGATAAAGAATACAGGATACCACCGTTATCTAACAACCCAGAGGATACCACCGTTATTTAACAACGCAGAGGATAAAGAATACAGGATACCACCGTTATCTAACAACCCAG
>NW_018471477.1:0-390 GCF_002113885.1 Mizuhopecten yessoensis
TATAGCTAGTAACGGTCACCAATATACAGATAAAGTATGGGGTTGCGGGAAATAGCAAGTAACGGTCACCAATATACATATACAGTATAGGGTTGAGGGATATAGCTAGTTACGTTCACCAATATACAGATAAAGTATGGGGTTGAGGGATATAGCAAGTAACGGTCACCAATATACANGTAACGGTCACCAATATTCAGATAAAGTATGGGGTTTAGGCATATAGCTAGTAACGGTCACCAATAAACAGATAAAGTATGGGGTTGATGTATATAGCTAGTAACGTTTACAAATATACATATGAAGTATGGGGTTGAGGGAGATAGCAAGTAACGGTCACCAATATACAGAATAAGTATGGCGTTGAGGGATATAGCAAGTAACGGTCAC
>NW_018471477.1:425-706 GCF_002113885.1 Mizuhopecten yessoensis
ATAAAGTATGGGGTTGAGGGATATAGCAAGTAACGGTCACCAATATACAGATAAAGTATGGGGTTGAGGGATATAGCAAGTAACAGTCACCAATATACATGTAAAGTATGGGGTTGAGGGATATAGCAAGTAACGGTCACCAATATACAGATAAAGTATGGGGTTGAGAGATATAGCTAGTAACGGTCACCAATATACAGAATAAGTATGGGTTTGAGGGATATACCTAGCTACGGTCACCAATATACAGATGAAGTATGGGGTTGAGGGATATAGCAAGT
>NW_018471478.1:0-706 GCF_002113885.1 Mizuhopecten yessoensis
CCACAGTTGTTATGGTGACTCCATGGTTTTTACTGTGACTCCATGATTGTTACGGTGACTCCATTGTTGTTATGGTGACTCCATGGTTTTTACTGTGACTCCATGGTTGTTACGGTGACTCCATGGTTGTTATGGTGACTCAACGGTTGTTACAGTGACTCCATGGTTGTTATGGTGACTCCACGCTTGTAACAGTGACTCCACAGTTGTTATGGTGACTCCATGGTTGTTACAGTGACTCCACAGTTGTTACAGTGACTCCATGGTTGTTACGTTGACTCCATGGTTGTTGCAGTGACTCCACAGTTGTAACAGTGACTCCATGGTTGTTACGGNTCCCGGTTGTTGCAGTGACTCCACAGTTGGTACAGTGACTCCACAGTTGTTATGGTGACTCCAAGGTTGTAACAGTTATTCCCCAGTTGTTACAATGACTCTATGGTTATAATGGTGACTCCAAAGTCGTTATGGCAACTCCATGGTTGTTACATTGACTCCACAGTTGTTACGGTGACTCCATGGTTGTCAGGGTGACTCCACAGTGTAACAGTGACTCCACAGTTGTTACATGGACTCAATGGTTGTTACAGTGACTCCATGGTTGTTATTGTGACTCCATGCTTGTTACAGTGACTCCACAGTTGTTATGGTGACTCCATGATTGTTACAGTGACTCCACAGTTGTTACAGTGACTCCATGGTTGTT
>NW_018471479.1:0-706 GCF_002113885.1 Mizuhopecten yessoensis
ATCGAGGCAGTAGTATCTAGATGTCTCACTATAGAGGCAGTGTTAACTAGATGTGTCACTATCGGGTCAGTGTTATCTAGATGTCTCACTATCGGGTCAGTGTTATCATGATATCTCAATATCGGGGCAGTGTTATCTAGATGTCTCACTATAGAGGCAGTGTTATCTAGATGTCTCACTATCGGGTCAGTGTTATCATGATATCTCAATATCGGGACAGTGTTATCTAGATGTCTCACTATCGAGGCAGTGTTATCTAGATGTCTCACTATCGGGTCAGTGTAATCTTGATGTCTCACTATCGGGACAGTGTTATCTAGATGTCTCACTATCGGGTCAGTGTTATCAAGATGTCTTACTATCGGGTCAGTGTCATCTAGATGTCTCACTATCGGGGCGGTGTTATCTGGATGTCTCACTATAGAGGCAGTGTTATGTAAATGTATCACTATCGAGGCAGTAGTATCTAGATGTCTCACTATAGAGGCGGTGTTATCTGGATGTCTCACTATAGAGGCAGTGTTATGTAAATGTATCACTATCGAGGCAGTAGTATCTAGATGTCTCACTATGCAGTGTTATCTAGATGTCTCACTATAGAGGCAGTGTTATTTAGATGTCTCACTATAGAGGCAGTGTTATTTAGATGTCTCACTACCGGGGCAGTGTTATTTAGATGTCTCACTATAGAGGCAGTGTTATCTAG
>NW_018471480.1:0-706 GCF_002113885.1 Mizuhopecten yessoensis
GACAGAAAGACCAGCTATACCCCACTGCATGTTGTAACGTTAGAAATTTAGACTATGCCAGTGCAGTGTCAGGGACAGAAAGACCAGCTATACCCCACTGCATGTTGTAACGTTAGAACTTTAGACTACACCAGTGCAGTGTCAGGAACAGAAAAACCAGCTATATCCCACTGCGTGTTGTAACGTTAGAACTTTAGACGACGTCAGTGCAGTGTCAGGGACAGAAAGACAAGCTATACCCCACTGCGTGTTGTAACGTTAGAACTTTGGACGACGTCAGTGCAGTGACAGGGACAGAAAGACCAGCTATACCCCACTGCGTATTGTAACGTTAGAACTTTGGACGACGCCAGTGCAGTGACAGGGACAGAAAGTCCAGCTATACCCCACTGCGTGTTGTAACGTTTGTACTTTGGACGACGTCAGTGCAGTGTCAGGGACAGAAAGACCAGCTATACCCCACTGCATGTTGTAACGTTAGAACTTTAGACTACTCCAGTACAGTGTAAGGGACAGAAAGACCAGCTATACCCCACTGCATGTTGTAAGAGGCGGCTAATGTGGAGCCCTGCAAAATTGAGGGTTTCTTCTTTGTCTTCTATTAGAGGGCATATAGAAGAATCTAAAATTAATCTGCTGGCCTCTTTGCAACACTTTTTTTTATTTCTTTTCTTTTCTCTATTTCATTCTCTTTTGTCGGTGCTGT
>NW_018471481.1:0-706 GCF_002113885.1 Mizuhopecten yessoensis
AGACTGTGCAGTTGGATAATATAGGCCTCGATCTTTATGCGTAGGATGTCCCTCTAGTTGTTGTGATAACATATGTAATGTAGAATCTGGTGTCTTTTCTGGTAAATGGTTTCATGTATTTCAGTTTAAATCAACACTTATATGAATATTCTTTTTAAATTTTGTGTTAAATTAACTTCTTGCCATAAAATATAATGCATTCGCTGTGGGGACACACATTTATTCAAATTCTATAATAATACCACTTCTGAGGTATTATTTGCTGGTATTTATTTATAAAGTACATAAAATGATATTATGATTACATTTTTGTATTATAAATTGATAAGATTCGGTTCACAATAAACATTTGCTCTTGCTCAGTTGTGGTTTGAAATAGACATGTATTAAGCATCATTGAGTACAGTTACATTATCAGTGACATTTAATGACCTAAAACTTAGATAAGGAAAATTTGCCCCCTACCATCTTTTTCGGATTCTGACTTGTTATTTGTGATTTTCCATGAAAGCGTGTACTCCCGGGTATTATGGCAGCTATTGTAATAAGAAGTGTCTGTTAAACTGTAAAGACATCCGATGTATGCAAATCAATGGAGAGTGTGAATGTATTTATCAATAGAATGTATGGAAAACGTGTAGAGAAATGTGTTATTTAAGGATAGTTAGTAAATTATATATAATTCATACATTTATTTGTCATGTTA
>NW_018471482.1:0-706 GCF_002113885.1 Mizuhopecten yessoensis
TTTTAACATATTTGACCCCTGTGACCTTGAATATAGGTGAAGGTCGATCGCGTCATTCATCTGAACAAACTTTGTAGCCCTTTATCTCAGCATGCTACTGGCCAAATATCATGACCCTGGGCATTTTGGTTATTCAGAAGAAGTTGTTTAAATGTTTTTTAAGACAATTGACCCCTGTGACCTTGATTATAATTGAAGGTCATTCATTTGAACAAACTTGGTAGCCCTTCACCCAAGCATGCTACTGGCCAAATATCATATCCCTGGGCAGTTTGGTTATCGAGAAGAAGATGTTTAAAGTTTTTAACATATTTAACCCCTGTTACCTTGAAAATGGGTGAAGGTCATTAATTTTAACAAACTTTGTAGCCCTTCATCCCAGTTTGCTTCTGACCAAATATCGACACCCTAGGCCTTTCGGTTATTAAGAAGAAGTCGTTTAAAGTAAAATATTGACACCGGACGACGGACGACAGAGGACGGACGGACGGACGACGGACGACGGAGGACGGACGGACGGACGACGGACGCCGCACCACGGCATAAGCTCACTTGGCACTTCGTGCCAGGTGAGCTAAAAATTGTCAAATCAAAAATCTTTTCAGGGAAACAACATGTTATGATAATAATAAAGCCTAAGAAGTTTCAAAGAATTCGATCAAAAAAATTGTAGGAGGAGATCTCCAGACAAAAAATCAAATACTGA
>NW_018471483.1:0-706 GCF_002113885.1 Mizuhopecten yessoensis
ATTATGAAATTTCAGGGGTGAATGAGTTAATCATTAAACTTGTGCTTCCTTACCAAGAATTTCGAGTGTTTTTTTAAAGAATTGAAAAAAGATCCTATGAATTTCAAAAGTAGGGTTAGATTTGTTTTAAATACAATGTACAGTCAAATTAGTGATTCTGGTTACATTTTGCTGCTTTTATTCAAAGCATATACCACTAATTACAAATCCAGAAATTTTCAGAGAAGAAATGGGAAAATTGCTAACATTGACAATTTGTGATGTATTGACAATCTTCATGAAAACAGGAACACTTGCAAACACACTGGGTATGGCAAACAAAAAAAAAAGGTACATTTTGTTCAAAGGTAAGCATGGGACCACATATTAAATAGATTGATATTAAAACAAATATTTCAGAAAAATGCTGTTGAAGTTTTCTGAACACTTTGGATTGGTGTTATATATAAACACATGTATGAACTACTATATATTAAGTTATGGTAATTTAGCTGAAAATTTCCGTTGGTAAATTATATATAATATTTCTGCGACTTTCTATTACCATGTATAACTTCTAACTTGTCAATGGGTTCATAATTTAATTTTTGCTATTTCTATCCTTCACTATGAGGGAACATTTGATACATTTTTTTACAGCAAATATTATTACACAGCATACCAGTTAACTCATTCACCCCTGAAGACACATTTAAACTCTTCCAAT
>NW_018471484.1:0-706 GCF_002113885.1 Mizuhopecten yessoensis
TCTGTACATATCTGTGTATAATGTATATATTCATCTGTATATGCTTTGGCTGCTTTGTGTATGTAACTGTCCCTGCCGCAATGACGATTTTTAGAATGGCCATTGATACTGTGTTTATTTATGATAACTGTGGACAGCTTCTAGTAAACGGGGAGGAGTGTGGTGAGCCGGTCGGCTAGGCTGTCGGTGGATAACTCCCAAGAATCCCGAGTACCGGAAGTGCCCTTCGGAACCTTCTGTGCTGACCCGGGAAGCCAGGACGGTGACAGCCAGGGAGATATACCTGAGACACCGAGCTGCACAGACGTCCCTGGACCCTGTCCTGCGCCGCTCCCTGTTACCGCCGATACCCGACGGTCACAGACTATCAGGTAACTCCATAAGATTACTCAGTTCGCAACAGTTTTTTGGCGTTCTAAAGGGGTTCGGCAATAGATTGAGTGAATTTATAGAGGAATTAATAAGAAAACAAGAAAAATGAACGTTGAAATATGTTGGCAGTAAACGAGGTGGCAAATTAAACTAGGGCATTATATCGAGGTTTCGCTGTTAGTTAAATTGTGAAAATGGTTTTCGTTCTGATAATTGAAAATTGGGAATGATACAGTGATGTAGCCTTGGTTGACCTTTCATATAACTTCACATGTGTACGTGTGCAGAGATATACAATCATATAGTATATTGTGTTGGGAATCGGTTTCCCTTA
>NW_018471485.1:0-706 GCF_002113885.1 Mizuhopecten yessoensis
GTGGAAAATAATGACGCAGAGGGACCAAATGTACTGCAAGTGTGATTGGAAAATAATGGTACAGAGGGACCAAATGTACTGGAAGTGTGCGTGGAAAATAATGATTCAGAGGAACGAAATGTACTGCAAGTGTGAGTGGAAAATAATGGTACATAGGGACCAAATGTACTGCAAGTGTGAGTGGAAAATAATGGTACAGAGGGACCAAATGTTCCGCAAGTGTGAGTGGAAAATAATGATGCAGAAGGATCAAATGTACTGCAAGTGTGAGTGGAAAATAATGATGCAGAGGGCTCAAATGTACTGCAAGTGTGAGTAGAAAATAATGATGCAGAGGGGCCAATTGTACTGCAAGTGTGAGTGGAAAATAATGGTACAGAGGGACCAAATGTACTGCAACTGTGAGTGGAAAATAATGGTACATAGGGACCAAATGTACTGCAAGTGTGAGTGGAAAATAATGATGCAGAGGGATCAAATGTAGTGTTACTGACAATATTGTCATTGCAATTTGTTGTAGGTGAATGACGTGTTGTAGTTGTTGAGGTGGTTGTGTATGAAATGGACAAGAATGTAATTGGATGTATGTTTGATTGTGATTTAGCAGTAGGCGTGATTGTACATGTTTGTAAGTGTACAAAGTGTGATAAGTTTAATTCCAGTTTTATTGTTGTGGACGGAGCGATTGCAATATATTCATTGTAAA
>NW_018471486.1:0-706 GCF_002113885.1 Mizuhopecten yessoensis
GACAAGGCATGAATCTCACTCCTCCTTTGACCTGAGGCCAGGGCATTAAGGAATACCACCTTGTAGGTAACGAACTTCAAGGAGACCGACGCTAAAGGCTCATAAGGTGCCCGCATCAGCGATTCGAGCACCAGTGGCAAATTCCACTGCGGAGCCAACTGCCGGACCCTAGGGCTGTCCAACCCAAACCCCCTAATCAAGTCAGAAAGAGAGGAGGACGAGCCTACCTCCGACCTACCATGAACAGAGAAAACACTAGCAATGACCGTGCGATAACCAGCGATAGCGTCAGGGGCAAGATTGCGGTCCCTAAACAGCCAAAGAAGGAAGTCCGCAATCACCTGGACAGTAACCTTGATCGGATCAACCTTCCTGCGGACACACCAATCACAGTAAATCTTCCATCGTGACTGGTAGACGGCAGATGAGGAAGCCCTAATTGATCGAGCGATGCGATCTGACACATCCCTAGAAACGCCTGTCTGAGCGAGGCCTCCTGAGATAGCTTCCACGCGTGAAGGTGGAGGATCTCCGTGTTGTATGTTGTATTCACCCTAGGTTGTTCGTGATACAGAGACAACGCATGTGGTTTAGTCAAGCCATGCTTTATTCAATTATCGTGACATAGTACATAATACACAACAATCAGTACATACCGTTTTAGTCTGTTTCATAGTAGACTCGCAATAGTCCGCCTATAGTCTGT
>NW_018471487.1:0-706 GCF_002113885.1 Mizuhopecten yessoensis
TGTTGATTTTAATAGTTTCAAAATTATAAATTATGAAGAAAAAAAACACAAGATTATATATAATATGGTCCCCTATGTTTACAAATGGTTAGGGCACTATTAACACATGGCTAACACACTTCACCGAAAATTTGCGCACACAAAGAAATTTCAGCTAAAACAAATGCATTTACATATGTGTTATCTGCATCTATTAGGTCTAGTTGAAATTTGATAATGATCAACTGTTACCCTCTCTATTGTCAGTGATCAACACTGTTGACAAATATTAAAATGATATAACAGAAAATGGGCTTGTGAGAAAAGTAAATGTCGTAGGTGGATGTAAATTTTTTAAAAGCAAAAATATAGGAACAATTTTATGTAAAAGCAACTTGAATTGTTTTTANCTCATGTTCTGTGAATGACATTAAATAGGACACTATAAGAACATGTACTGTGTATGTTTCTGATATTCTATATTACTTTATCAAATTAAATTGGATACTGAAGCTATTAGATAAATATCAGGACCAAACCATCCGTAAGTCATTGGATTTTTCCATTATTTCCTTTGACACTCTTTCAGCATCAGCTGTTCATATCACCATTCATCGATGGTTTGGTGTCCATTTAAAAACAAAAAAAATGTTCTTGCTATTTCTCAAAATGCTGAGGTTTGTTATCACTTTTTTGCCTCAAAAGGTTAAGGATGAGTCTTTTTTAA
>NW_018471488.1:0-706 GCF_002113885.1 Mizuhopecten yessoensis
CACTTTAGACAGGTACAATTGACAAGTTAATCAGTAGCTCCACTTAGACAGGTACAATTGACGAGCTAATCAGTAGCTCCACTTTACACAGGTACAATTGACGAGTTAATCAGTAGCTCCACTTTAGACAGGTACAATTGACGAGTTAATCAGTAACTCCGCTTCAGACAAGTTCGATCAATAAGTACTCCTTCCTATGAATTGCTGTGAATTAAAACAACTATATTCGTGTATAAAAATGAAAAAACTTGAATCGAATGTACCTTGAAAGAATTTTCTGGATCTGTGTTGATTGTTATCAAAAGAAAATTATAAATCTCCTTCGCACGTCTTCGTTAAGCTGAAGCTTCCTTTGTCGCTAGCAACAGTGACAATGACGACAGGAAATCTCGCGTGACGATCGCATATTGTGACGTCATAGAAAGAAGTATTAATAGCGCGCAAACGATATATGCATTTTTCTAACGTGTTGCTGTGTATCTTGCTTGGAAAGTGAAGGAGTTGATGCAGTATTTTTGGAAAAGGGGTTTTGCTGTAAATTCCGAGAGAGTTGCCTCCTTTAAACTGTAGACCGCGCCTACAACATCGATGTGACATCTCGGCGCGGTCTCTTTTCATCAAACCGACAACACGTGAGTGATTTCCTCAACATTGTTACTGTTTTTGGGACCTAAGAGCAATCCCCTTCTCCATGTAGAGATGGTGT
>NW_018471489.1:0-706 GCF_002113885.1 Mizuhopecten yessoensis
AATCAGATATAAACTATATATAAAGGTAGAATGTGCAGTTCAATAATAATCAGATATAAACTATATATAAAGGTAGACTGTGCAATTCAATAGCAATCAGATATAAACGATATATAAAGGTAGACTGTGCAGTTCAATAGCAATCAGATATAAACTGTATATAAAGGTAGACAGTGCAGTTCAATAGCAATTAATTATAACCATCTATATAAAGGTAGACTGCGCAGTTCAATAGCAATCAGATATCAACTATATATGAAGGTAGAATGTGCAGTTCATTAGTAATCAGATATAAACTATATATAAAGGTAGAATGTGCAGTTCAATAGTAATCAGATATAAACTATATATAAAGGTGGACTGTGCAGTTCAATAGCAATCAATTATAACTCTGTATATACAGGTAGACTGTGCAGTTCAATAGCAATCAAATATAACTCTGTATATAAAGGTAGACTGTGCAGTTCAATAGCAATCAGATATAAACTATATATAAAGGTAGACAGTGCAGTTCAATAGCAATTAATTATAACCATCTATATAAAGGTAGACTGCGCAGTTCAATAGCAATCAGATATAAGCTATATTTAATGGTAGACTGGGCAGTTCAGTATCAATCAGATATAATTTATATATAAAGGTATACTTGGCAGTTCAATAACAATCAATTATAACCATCTATATAAAGGTAGACTGCGCAGTTCAA
>NW_018471490.1:0-706 GCF_002113885.1 Mizuhopecten yessoensis
GTCTGTGACAGGATCGAAGGATTTGAAATGAATTTGTGGGGAGGAGTTTTTGTTTTTTAGACTTGAAAATGTTAAAAAACAGACCTTCATTTGTGTTTGTTAAAAAAGCGGCTGATGTATAAGATGAATAAACGAGTTCAAGACTTACCGAGTTTCGTGGAATTGTTTCAGAACATTTCTGGTATCGGGCGAAAACGAAACGATCTTAGTGAATTCGCTCTGTTCTTGAAGGACTGCATTGAAGTATTTTGTCCCAGATTTTCCTTCTTTGAATAGGCTGATCGTATGAACATAACCATACACGGTTTCGTTAGATTCCATTGTTATGGTAATGAGGCGCTGTGCACTATACGTCAAATTGTGGGTTTTTTGCTAGAAATGACAACTGGCGGGAAGCAAAGAGCAAATTTTCTGATGATCACGCGAGATTTTACGCAATGTCACGGGATTTTTAAAGTTGGGTGTTACGTGTGATTATTCCGCTTTTATTTCACAAAGTTTGATTATATTTTAAAAGATGCTAAAATATAAAGATAAAAAAAAATCAATAATAATTTATACATATGTTGTGAATTTAAAATACGATGTGAAGGCGTTTATTTTTAGATATGTGCAGAATTCGACCAATCAGGAACTGCCGTTAGGAAAGTGCAAACGTGGATGATGATTGAAATAGTTCAAAGACTAGTAGTTACTGTATGCGTGT
>NW_018471491.1:0-706 GCF_002113885.1 Mizuhopecten yessoensis
ATTGTATTGATATTACACTGGTTAATAAGTGGGACGAATGCCAGTTGCATACAGTAAGGTCTATACATAGACACTCGAGGTAAAGAAAGAAAACCTAAACAATACAGTCTGAAGCCTTACCGGCCTCCATGTACTTGTAGAGAGACCGATCAAGTTCCAAACCGGTTTTATTTTTATTTTTACCTTAACATTACTATTGATTGCTAAACTCAAATGTCCGTGGTTTCTATCAACACTCGCACTGTATCGAGATACCAGTATATCCGTAATATATAATAATACTATGTCAATGAAATTAAACCTTTGCTGATTAGTTGGTTCTTATCATGATATGTTATCCCCAGGAGATATATTTTATACGTGGCTAATGATCATTATATAAAGTTCATCTATTTTCATTAGCACAGCTATCCTCAGACAGTTACACTACAGTGATCCCGATACAGCTACACTAATACTTCATCAAATCAGAGATAGCTACACTTACACTTCATCCACTTAAAGGTAGCTACACTTTCATCACAAAAAAACCGACAAAGATAAATTTCCACTACATCAACTCCTAAATACCTACAATTAAATTTCTTCAAGTCAGATATACATGTAGCCACACTTACACTTCACCAAAATAGGACATAAACTCAGGGAAAGCTACACTTACACTACCTAAACTTTTGGGAAAGCTACACTTACACAACGACAGTTC